>NC_091551.1:51055144-51060144 GCF_042767895.1 Penaeus vannamei
TGGATTAAAAGGAGGGTGAGTGTATAAGGCTTGGAGTTCAATTTTGTTTTTGATACAAGACCTTCAACATAGGCTTGTCAGTGGCTTACGTGAAAGGAGGAGGAAATTGTTAATTTTGCTACTTTGGTCCCCTCTCTTCTTTTCTGTTTTTATTATTATTTATTATTATGTTTTTTTAAATCAATTACTGACTTCAGTGTTTAGGCAATTGGTGTATTTTTGAGCTTCCTGTCCTTGATTGTTGTGATATCTTACATGTGTTTTGGCAACTGACAGTTTCTAGCAAAATCTCAATCAAAATGCTAGGATCTTTTGTTGCTGTTACCCAAACTAAAAGATGTATATATATGATAAAAAAATAAATAAAAGATGCATGTTAAATGGCACGCAAATGCGAACCATGAGATTACAACAGTGACCCGAACAAGTGTTAAAGATGGAGGTCCAAACTCGTAATTCAAATAAGAGTTAAAAGAGAAAGAAAAAGCATAGTTGACAAGCCAGGTTGTGAGGAATCAGCACAAGTTTTTGGGGGGTATTATCAAAGGAACCAGTAGGTTACTTAGATGCGCGTCTCTTTGTAGGGCTTCACGTGGTTCATATGGCGGCCCTCCCATGAAGCGGCCCAGGATGGATGGGGAGAGTGGCTACGGTAACAGGTAGGCCAAACGAACTAAACTATACTACCTACCTTTTTTGGTCACTCAGTTTATTAAAAAAATGTTTTCACTTATCTAAACTCTATTGTTTGATTTTTATTTTATTGATCTTTTTAAATGAACACACTTGATCTTAACCTTCTGATTACTTGGGAGTTCCTTGAACACATTTTATAAGGATTGCTTATTTGATGCAAGTTTTTGCTTGCAACTTGCCTTATTATTTCTTTTATTTATTTTTCTTTATTCTTTTTATTTTTTATTATTTTTTTAGTTTTGTCATAATTCTTTGAGTGCACCCCAAAACTTTGTTCTGTCTCCTTAGCACACCTAAAGGTCACTGGGTAAAAATTGAACAGAAGGAAAATTTGATGACAGTGATATGTTGGAAAGTGTCAGTTCCTCTGTAGAACATATAGCATAGGTGATGGTGGTGGTGCATGTCTTGGCATCTGTTTTAAGTGGCATAATGGTGATGTAGGCTTAGTGATTTTGTGAGCATTTGATGGTGCTTCCAACTTAGTGTAGGAGAGAGGGTAAAGGTAACATTTTTGTTGCAGTGGCTACGGTGGTGGAGGATATAACTCTACCAACTATGACAACAATTACAGTGGCCAGAGTTACAACAGCAACCAGGGATACAACAGTGGATACGATAAATACCAGTCAAGTGAGTGAACGCTCCCAGGAAATGTCCCATGGTGTCCTGGTTGATTATCTTAAGGTCCTATTTATTGGTTTTGTAAATCCTAGACAAGGATATAAATAGTGTGCAATTGTTTTAGGTCATACAAGGAATTCACTTCAGTATTTAAGATTGTACAGGGTAAAAACAGTACAACATTACATGTATAAATAGAAAAGAAGCGGGAAAAACATGACACATGTCAAAAG
Source organism: Penaeus vannamei (assembly GCF_042767895.1). NCBI lineage: Eukaryota > Metazoa > Arthropoda > Malacostraca > Decapoda > Penaeidae > Penaeus > Penaeus vannamei. The sequence continues at coordinate 51,056,698 of NC_091551.1, forward strand.
ACATCTACCCCCCTCTTTCTTTTGAACGGGCTGATGGTCTCCATAAAAGTATTTAGAATTATAATGAGGCCATATATATTTACTTCCCAGACTCTGGTTATGACAACAGCTACGGGGGCGGCCAAAGTTATGGGGGCAGCAACTTCGACAACTATGACAGTAGGGGTGGGTACAGCACGTCCCAGGCAGGCTACAACAATGGTACGTACTAAGCCCTTTACACAAACCCAGCAAAGCCAGGTTGCACATAGAGGATGTAGCAAGGTTTGTGGGGAGCAAGTACTGTCTTTAAAAACCTGTTCAAGTGGGAGACTTGATTGGTGCTGTGCAACAACAAAGATTAAATCACCATAAAACAAAAATAAGGCAGTGGAGTCATAGAAGTTTATAATGAAAGAATGTGAAAATGAAGAGAGGATGCCCAAAGACAAAAAATAGATGTTTATGAACATGAAGAGTCTGAAGATGAATAAGAAAAAGACAGGAACAGAATATGAACAATGATGCTTAAAAACAAGCATGGAGTGACAAGTAAAAGATAATAATGAAATGTTAGTAATAAAAGTGAAAATCATATAATACAAGAAATTACTCAGCAGATTGAAGTGAATTGTGTATGGCTTCTTAAGTGTAAGAAAAACATTATCCATGTACCCTGTGGAGGCTATTATTAATTTTATGTTTACTAATGTGTTTGTAATTAGGTAACTGACCAAACCAGGGGGTTGTTAGGGTGAGAAGTATGTAATGACAATGGATTAATGTAAAAATGAACTTTTGTGTAAAGTGACCATAGGCCAACTTTTTTTTTTTTAATGGTATTTAAAATTGTTTGTGTCTTCGGGGGTCCATTTATTTTTATACTTGAAGTAACTAAAAGATACTGTAAGTAAATTGAATTTATGTGAGCTCCTTTTGTCTTTCTGACAAATTTACAATACACAAAAAAGGAAAAACAGAAAGGCCATGGTCAAGATGTGAATTGTCTGTCCTTTGTATTCTTAACAAGTGCTGCTAGCAGTTAGGCTTGCAGTTGTTCAAGTACAATAAAACCTTTAAGTGAAAAAGTTTTGTGAATCCATCCATCCAACCTCCCATAAGAATATATATATACTTATATAATATGCATAATGGATGCAAAAGAAAAAGAAAGCATACCCTGAAACTGCAGGTAAAGTATTCTGTAGAATAGTAAAAAGAGCGAGAGAGAGAAACAACTACAAAACTTACAGATGAGAAAGAGGTTATTGATGTATCAACTGAATACTTCAGCCAATGTGAATAAAATGTGGGAAGTCTGTCTAAGGTAAGGGATCTAGATGCATACACAGATTTTGGTCATTGTTATTTGATCTAAATGGGGGATATGACCTTAACACACCTAACACAAGGCACATTTAGTACTATAGCCATTCATTATGCACCTTCTTATTTATGGTTTGGTTGAAATCCTGCAATTAGTATAAGGTATTAATATTGAATTTGCAAATAGCCAAATTTTATTCCCTACAGGACTATTCTGGGAGGAAAAAAATATGATCCAAAAAGGATGGATGGAATTTGACGAGAGAATACCACAACGTGAGCTAGTCACTCTCTAAGCTTCAACTTGCTGTGTAATATCCAGAGATTTTGTCCCCACAGGCAGAATACTGAAGCAGGAGAAAAATGCAGACTTATACAATTACTACTTGCTGAACCAAAATTATTTATATGAAAAGTCTGTTAGTGAGGTGATGTATAATTCATATAACCTTCTTACTGGCTATGAACACATTTACGCCTTGGTAAGACTTAAGGAAGTCAAAAAAAATGCTTTCATTATAACAATTGGAGCCACTTTCAGCACTTGTAGTCTAATTGTTGTTTAACTTAGATTAAGGTATTATCTTTTACTGAATAACTTTAAAAGTCATTTCCCTAGTAGGCAAGCTTAACCAGAGCATGCTCAAATATTTTTAGTGAAATTTCAGTTGTGTGGTGTATTAGTTCTTCACTTTAATGTTGAATATATTACGAAGTTAAATATTGAAGCTTCTTGGCAAAGGCCTCTAATCAAGTAACAAAGAGAACAATAAAATGAATGCAAAATGAAAAGCAGCACTAATTGTTCATTAAAAGCTAAGATTATGGACAGAAGCATCTTGAAACAGTAAATGATAAGCAATATGAATGGGCATCCTGAGTTTGATTTCTAAGCTATCGAATGATGACAGTCTGATGGCAGTACTATTCAGAATATAAATATCTTTTGATGTATTTAGTGGAGAATGCAAATGTCCAAAGTGTAGATATTGAGTTCAGAAATCAACAAATGCAGTAAAATTAATGAATCAAGACAAAAGGTTTCTTGAAGATGCAAATAATGCTCATGACATTTTTGTCGAAAGAGGAACTACTTATTGCCAGGAAGTAACTACCATAAAATTGTAGATTAATGCATGTTAAGTTCTGTGGTTGTTCTGCTTCTAAATGTCATTGGCATGTACTTTTAGATTTTAGTATGGGGTTGAATGCTTTGAATTATCTATTAAGTGATAACTTATTTATTTCCATACAGGTGAAAAGATTTTAAATAGGACAGTATGCTATGCAAATACAAACAGCAGAATGATGGGTTCATTCAAAATACTTTTATCAAACATTTGATTCCTGACAGGCAAAAATAAGCAATGGAAGATGACTCCACTGTCTGACCTGGCTAGCATCCACATGGTTCCTGTATTTTAGCATAAATTTTATAATTTTTGAGATTTGATCTTGAACAGCACTAGCACTTAGCATAGTGGTAGCAGAACACACAAATAGTTACGAGGATCCACATGACTATGCTTGTTTGGTTTGACTACAGGTGTGTGGTGCTTTTGACAAGAGTACACAACAGTTATTATTTTAGGTGTGTCCTTTGTTGTTATAGTTGTTATGGTGTGACATGATTTTTTTCCCCCAGGAATGTTTATTGTGTAATTTCTCTTTCAGATGAGTTTTCATTTTTGTGTATGTTACTTCCTATTTTTGTTTTTTGCATTTTTCCTCAAATTGAAGATATCTTCTAGTATCCATGTTGCTAATCCTTTATTACAGATTCAGGTTGATTTCAAGTGGATTTGATTATCACCTGAGAGATACAGGGCATTTTTAGAATAAATTATTAAGTTAGTACTAGGATGTCTCAAAGTACAAGTTATTTATTTAGGTTTGAGTATTTTTTTATAACTGTTGTCATTAATCTCAGTTTCACAGAATGAAACCACCAAATTTATTGATAAATATAGCCTTGTTTTAAATTTGTTGGTAATAAGTATATCACATTTTGTATATGGCTGGTTATTCTGTTTCTGATAGAGATGTATATTTATTAATGTCACAACACTGATATTTACGCTTTTATAGTTAAACTACAAACATGCTGAATTATAGGTGTAAAGACTTCTTATGCAACTGAAA
>NC_091551.1:51065144-51090144 GCF_042767895.1 Penaeus vannamei
CAAGCCAAATTTTTTCATGTGATGGTCACGTCACCTGGATCAAAGGGGTTAAAGATAGAGCATTGGAATCTTAAATTCCTACAGATTACTCTTGATATATCTTACACATCTTCCCTGGATATCTCTATATAAAACTTGTCAGTAAGGCAGGAGGCATTTTCACAAGTGTGCCAATATTGGCAAGGCTAAAGTAATGCCTTATTTACTTGTATGTTCATTTAGTGAAAGTTGAAGTATAGTGTCCCAAATGATACATACAGCTTGGATTAACTCATTTTTCTAATAATTGCCATCAGCCACGTCAGCGGAGGAGGATCTGACTGCTAACAGTAGCGAAATGATTTGTCTCCAGCATTGTTACTTGTCAGAAGTATTGTGATACAAGCAGACTGCAAATATGGTAAATAAAGATGGGGAAGGACAGGAGATACTGGTGATATCTGCTCTACTTGGAACATTCATGAACTTTTTCAGGGACCTTAGCTATGATATGTATAGCTGGCCAGTTATTGATGCAGCAGATCAACTTGCTTGATAGTTCAAGAGTACAGTTGAGTTATTTTAGTAATGATAGGGAAATAATAAATAAGTTATTTTAATTGTGCAGAATATTGCTGACAGAAACCTCAGATTATAAAATTATAATCTGCTAAAACTATTATTACAGCATAAGTGGAATGGGTAGGGTGTGCAAAGGTTTTACAGAATTTCAAATCTCTAAAGGGCTTAGATAATGATTTTCTATTAGTTCCACAATTCTAAAAATCCAAGGATCTCCATTTGTACAAACCAAATTTGTTCAACTGATTATTATTATTCATAAAACATGTATGCATTAATGTCAGTAGGTTTGCCATTTCTTTCAAAACCTGGTTAACTTTCACAGTACTGCAGAATTTTCTTTTACATGATATCATCAGTTTTACTTTGTTCAGATCATCATAGTTATTTATAGATGAATAGACCATAATTTTGGGTTTTTAAGAAAAACAAATTTGCGAAAAATTAGGGGGATGCATAGATATCAGGAATACTATTAGCCAGTTCAAATTTGCTTGTATTTTGAAGGCATGGGCTAATTTCCAAGGTGGAATATAAAAATGTCACTTAACCCATCACTGACGGGTAAAAATTTTGGCAAGTTTACGTATGCACGGGCTTATTGGCGCGCACCGGCAGTTTACCCTGTTTGCACACCGGCTCGATTGGTAGTTTGCGAGCGACATATAGCACCTAAAAGCTTTTATTTTGCTAAAATTTATGAAAATATTAAAATTTTTGAAGTTTTATCTTCACTTTTGGTGCCATTGCCTAAAATCTTAACCATATAAATGAAGCCACTACTACTGGAGGGAAACAACCTCTGTCCGACGTGCCAGTACCGCGGGAATGAGCATGATATAATGCCTCTGGCGTTTGGTCCATAACAGCCATGGCATGTATGTACGTGACACCCGGCGGCAATGGGTTAATGAGTGACTGAAAGCTAGGTTTACTCATGAACTTGCATCTGTCAGATTTGTAGCTAATTACCTCAAATCAACTATTCAACGGTTGGCTGTATTTTTATAGATATTGAATTTGAATGTAAAACATAAGGACTTCACACTATAGATTCTGTATTTTGTGTGAAATATGTAACCCAAGGGTATTATTGGCAAGGGAATAGTTTATTGTAGCGTATTGAAGACTTGAATTAGTAGCAGCGTTCTCCACACAAGCAATGTTTGCTACATGCACAAGAAACCCTGGATTGATGAGTAAAGTTGGGTAATCATTGCCTATGTGTATTGTGAAACAAAATCTGGAGTGGAGGCGAGGCAAAGTCAAATATGTAACATTGCAGAGGGATTTAGTTTTGCCGACTTCTGCAATCTTAGAGCTTAAGGGGATTTTTACTTATTTCTTCTTATGCTGATTTTGATGAAAATCACTTTTATCTAGACCATAGGGAGATCTAAGATCAATTTTGCATTCAAATCGCCCAAACTTTATTTTACAGAATCATCCTAAATCTAGGGAATGCAGGAAATACTTTTTTTCAATTTCATGGGGGGGGGGGGGTATTTTACCAAGTTGACTGGCAAGTATAAAAGTCGTTTTATATATGTGTGTTCCCTAGATATTTGTCTACAAAATGAGCCAAAATACATTTATTTTGGACAAAATTTGTGTTTGCTAGAGCATTTGAAGTAGACATGAGTATACTTCAGAAATAACGGTTATTGACGTTTTTTCTCTTAATTTTTTTTGTATGAACAATAAAAGGGATAAGCATAATCTTCTTGAATCATAATTGTCTATCATCTACCCGCATTCCGAAGTCTTGCAGAAATTCTCAACATGTATAAAGGTCTCAAAAGACTCTTTTCTCTATGGTAGGGTCCCACTGAATTGGCGTTTGACCATTTTCTAAAACTCTAAAATCCTGAAAAGATAATACAGCCATTCTGATTTAATTTCTGAATAGAACAGTCTTTCAACTATTATATGCAGAAGCCTATTTTTCGAATTGAACCTGTGTGAATATTTGGGGAATATTTTACGTAGATTACCACAAAAGGGGCTGTCATATATATATATATATATAATATCACTTAAAAAGAAGCACATGAAGAAACTGCAAAACCTAATTACATCATTCAATAGATCAATTATTCAGCTACAAGATGAGCCTTATTACGTTATTTCAGACAAAATGCGTGTGCTTTGCGTAATATTGTAGGGCAAAGGAATATCACAATTTTTTTCAACTTCTTTTTACATTATGGATAACAAATGATATATGAAATAGCCACTGAACATCACACTGGCAGGATAGGACGCGAGGAAAGGGGCTGCGTGCACATGTTCGTGAGGCCAGAGTCCCGGGCAATGCAAACACTTGCCTTTCTCACCAACACTCCCATGAAATACAAATAAACAAATACAGTGGGGTGTTATAGTATGAATGTATGATATAAATATATAAATCTTTACTGTGTACTTTGTGACCTTATATTTACATACATTTGTGTGTTTGGTGGTTTCATTTTTTATTATAAGGTAAACTCATAGAACAGATTTTTAATTTTTACCAGAGGTGTGTCTTCGCCAAACCTTGATGGTGTTACATTTTGTTGGTGATCTGGATCCAGGATTTTAGTTTTGTAATTCAAATATTTATGGACGGATTTAAAGGAAATTTTTACCTGAGGTGTGTCTTAGCCTAACGTATATTCCATAAGATTTTGGTGGTGATCCAGATCATTGGGGAAACCTAACCCCTTTTTATTTAAGGGGAGGGGGGGGGTGCATGTTCAAAACATTGTTGAAGGATGAAACTGACAAACTATGATCCAATCAAAGTATAATATTCTATATGAACAACATATCATTCTTATTTATTTGTATACAATTTTTATGCTCCCCAGATCATTTAGATTATTCTGGAGAAATTAAGGTTGTTCTTATTATGTAAAACTTCATAAGCTCTCTGAAAATCATCTCGTATTTTTATATCTGATCGTTATGTCACAAATGCCAATTTTCTAACATAAGGTGAAAAATCATATATCAGTGAATATCAAAAGTGGCTGCTGCCTTCTTAAAAATAGTGGGTGGGCCTTAAAAATTTCAGGGGAGATTCGGAGGCCCTGAAACTTTTGGAAATGCATTTAACTTGATTTCGGCAAGATGGAAGATTTTGGCCAAAAAATGTCTAGAGGATTCCCAATAGAATAAGAATAGAGAATATTTGAAGATGTAGAACAATCTGTGATTAAAGATTATGGTTCATTTTGAACAAATCTGTTAATTTATACTATAAGTTTAAAAATACTCATTTGGGACCTGATAAACCCAAAGCATAGACAGGTAGAGATGTTTTGTAATTATTTATGATTTTTACCTTTTGAACTAAGAAACCTATGAATAGTAGGAATAAGGAGGTTATTCTGCATTTTAGATGTAAACTACACCAGAGACTGAAGCTAAATAATAAAACCACAATATTGGTTAGAATTACCATGAGTAGTGTGTGTTTGTTACCATTCCCACATGTTTGCTCATCACAGGTATCCAGAAGGCTTGTAAAAGGCAAATTATAATGAAAAATAGACCCCTATATAGCCTGCTATATTTAAGCAAGGAGTCTTAGCTGCAATCACATTGTCATATGTCAATAAGTTAGGGAAAGTTGCTAATGATGAAAAGATGAAGAAATGTGAGTGAAAGTGCCAACATGAAAGTTTTAGAATAAATATTGGCAAACATTAGGTCCAGATGGATTAGATGTAGTAGATATAAGATGTGTGTTTTTGCTTGAACTTGTATGAGGGACTGCTTTGTAATCATAAGTTGTTTCTCAGTTATCTCTGGAAACTAATTATCAATCATTTTGAAGAATAGAGGGATATTGCAGTTCAGTTATCTAAAGTAGAGGAAAATATTAGCTTTGATAACACAGGATTGACAGGATATTTTATGGTCCAAAAATTGTACCTACAAAATTTCAAGAAATTTAAAGATCTTTGTGAAAGAAAATGGCTCTAAGGAGGAGACAGTTCCAGATGAGTAGGTAACATAACTACGCTTCAGTTGGTTTTCATGGAACAGTCACTAAGAATAGTGTGTGAATCATATACAGGAAATTATTGTTGTAGTTTAAGCTCTTGTCTTGATTTCAGTTTAAACAACCCTACCAAAAATTGTTGGATATTTGCATTATTTGCCTGTAGGTCCTCTATCACTCTCCCTCTTTTAAGCTACAGTGTATCACGTAGCTGCCAGGAGTACATTTATGCATGTACCATTCAATTTGGTGTTTTATACTTGGATCTTTACACACACAAGGCTTTACAAGTGATCAGTCACAAAAGGTTGTTACTAGGATTGCCTCATCTCCCATTTGATTACTACTCCTGCTACTACTTTGTTGTCTTATTCCTACGATTACTATTAGTTATCCTGCTCCTACTCTACTACTATTCCCTCCTATAATAATCTTAGTGATCATATTGTTGACAGGAAGTGACACAAATAAAAGCACTTTCCTTAAAGTTCAAGGAATCGGTAAACTGGTATCCTAAAGTAGGCTTTGGAACTCTGAATGTGATTTTAAAGCCAAATTAAGAAAAAGCCCCAGTGGATGCATACACCTGATGCTGTTTGGCTAATTCTTGATGTTAGGAGTATGTGTATACATGCATTGTCCCTTGAGGCTTTATATTTTGATAACACACATGGCTTCAGAGAGTCGATCACAAGATCTTATATCCCAGCTATTTACCTCATTCTCAAAATCTTTGTTAGGGTCCTTGTTTTATTACTATCATATTGTTAATACTACTGAAATGATATTTAGCCCTTGCTGACCCCAAGAAGGAGAAAAAAAAGGAATGGGGTACACAGAAGATCACAAGGGTCAGTTGACTCCTTGGTGACTTAAGTGCTTCGGAAGCCATCTATGTGTAAACAAATGATAAAAGCTAAAACACGGGGCAGTGCATGTGTCCAGAGCCTTTAGGTTAATCTCAGGTTTGCTGTCATGTTTATTATCTGTTCTGTAACAGACAGAACAGGGAAACTCCACAAGTGAAACCCATTGGATTTGTCCTTTCTTATTTCAGTCTCCTGAAAGTATCATATTTTAGGCAAGTATAAAATGTATTTACTTAAAATATAATATATAAGAAAATCGGTGCTTGAAATGGAGGGAGGTTGAGTAATGGGCAAGTAGGAGGGTAAAGGAAAATTTATTCAACTGTGCTGTTTTTGATTAATTGTGAAAATATGTATTAGCATCTGCATTTCTTAAGCCGTCATCAGAAACTTATTTTTAGCACTATTTTTTCCCCATTTTACCAATAGATAGTATGATAAGGCTCATTAACTTTTGCAATAAGATCTTTCATGGTTATGCATGCCTTTGTTGCATGTGTTTTACTTTTTAAATTTTGAGTAAGGTAGAGATTTATTGCTAATTTTGTTTTATTATTATTATTATTATAACCAGGTAATTTAGAGGGAGGCACACAAAAACAGACAAACAAGTACAAGGTTCTTGTTAAGGGAAGTGACCTTTGATGTCTAGCACATTTTATTTTCAAACATGAAAAATTAAACATTAGGAAGGGAAGTATACACTCATGAAGCTTGAAGGCTGTGGTATTATCAATAATAATAAAAATAAAAGGGACAGGATAAAAAAGTTATAATTATAGACAAAGTATGTTTATAGTAGTCCTAGCTCTATAGGGATATTCATATATTAGGTCAGCTACTTACTAGTGGCTGCAATTTTTTTTAGGTGGCATAATTAAAAATATTGATTTGACTGAGGTTTTGCCTTTTAGTTTTAAGATTTACCCATTTAATGGTCAATCATTGTGCAGATTTTTACTTGGTAATTAGTGTCATTTGATATTTTGTCACAAAAGAAATCTAGTATATAATATTAAAATAGTTTGTCTTGCACAAATTACTGAATTAAATGGGATTAAGTAATGATGGACAGGAACTAGTAGAATAAAAGGAGTAAGCAAGCAGAGGTAATACTTGTAAAATGTAGAATCTAATGAAATGATGAATTCTGAAGTTTACAGATTGTTTTAGTACCCAATGAGAAATTAGATAGGATTCTTTTGTGCAAGTGCCAGATTGGCTCTAATCATATGATCCTTCCAGTTCATCTTCGTCCCCTGTCTGACCCATTCAACAGTGGGTTGTCCCTTAAGCCAGTTCTTTGATGGTATTGAGTTCCTTCTGGAGCTATTGCAGTTTGATGAGTTACATGATGATGTACTACCTCGACTCCAGTATATGGGCCTTGGAAAGATATTACTACTTTACCCAAACCTGGTTAGGGTGATAGAAACTTTGTATTCATCTTAGAATACAATGAATATGTTGTAAAGTCGTAGAAAAATACAAATATACTAAATCATTGTGTGAAATAATTATAAATACTAGAAATAAAGCAATAAAGGCTCATTAGGGATTTCAACCCTAAGCATAGGTTGGCAGAGAACATTTCTAAAATAGATATAGATTATCATCATTGTAATCCTTTTTCCTGATGAACAAAGAAACACAGGAACAAAATTCAGGAAAGGGAAGGGTTATACTTGTTAGTTTACTTTTGAAGGTAGAGCGAAATGTGGGCTCAGCTATAGTGTGAACAAGTGTATAGACCTTGGCAAGAAATTATTTTCTCTCATGTCTTTGTATATAATTTTTGGGGTAATTAACTAAATAGGTATATTTTAGTCTATTTTATTTCTGTAGTTCCTATTTTGAACACACACCAAGTTAATCATTACTCTATGGGCTTTTTAGGAGTAATATTGCATGACTGTAGCAGTTGACGTAGTTTGTATCATATATTGGCATATTGACTGCATATTTTGCCTCACCAGATGGTATAAGTTTAATGTAGGATAAAAAAGAATTACAATAAAGATTCATAAGAGTTGTTTGAAAAACAACCCCCCCCCCCTTTCACTCAATATTGACTCGTTAACCCATTATTAATATATATTTATGAATTAACCCTGGTCTAATTCAGATGTAATGTGTGTTTATAATCAAATGCCATTAGTTTTTAAGTAATTAGGATACTATATTCAGGTTTTACCACATTTCAAGGATAATTATTTTAGTTGTTTGTTTATATAAAAAGATCATTATTATTTTAAGGTTTTTAATTTAGTTTTAGGTAAGGGTAAACTTGTTCTAGTGTTTAGGTTCAGATTGTGAAACCAGTTAGAAAGAGTTGCATTTATTGTGGGCAAAGAATTAGTGTTTCTAATGGCCATAAAAAGTACACCACAAGTGTAGGAAAATGTTGGTTAATTGTATATGTTAATGGCAGCTTATAGTTGAATATAAATGTCCATTTTTCCATCTTTTTTAAGAACAGTAAGTCTGGCTAGAGGATTTCATCACATCACTAGTATGTAGACCAAATTTGAAAGTTTAATATTTTGGAGTTAGTTATTTCTCTTCAAAAGTATACAATTATATAAAGTTTTACTTCCAGGTTTTGATTATGGTTTAGCACTATGCAAGTAAAATCAGTTGTCCTTTGCAAGATGTAAAGGAAACTTTGAAGAAATGCTCCATAGCAAGGTCATTTCCAAAGTATATACTGTAATAATTTTTTAAGAATGGTTTGTAATTTGTTCAAGATTATTACCAAGATAGGCTGTATGATGGTTTGTTAGTCTGTCACCTACATTTTTTAGTTTTGGAAAATGTTACCTGGGTTAGTAAGGGATGTTGACTTTCATTTTCTTCATGGTGTTCACAAACTGAAGTCATTTATTACATCCAAAATTTCAAATGGTCTTGTTCCTTACAGCGTCATCTAGTGTAGAGGAGAAGTAGTGAGGAGGCTACTGCTAGGTAAGTTAAAACTAATGGCCAATTTACTTTCATAAAGTAGCAAAGGAGGTAAGGTTTTCATGAAGGTGAGTAAATTTCCCCTGACCCTCAGCAGGTGAATATTTTTTTCTATACTCTTGCTTCTACATTTCATATTTCAGTGTTAGTTTTCAATGTAGGTAAAAGAATTCATGAGTTTTTGATAAATGATGGATGTATGGTGCACATGTCTGTGTCCTTGACTTGTCATGGGCAGTTTTCCCATATGTGATTTCTTGTAATGTTTTGTGGCTGTTTTACATGCTTGTGCATATATGAATGGATGGAGTCTTTATCATACCAAGTAATGCTGTACCTTTCTTGTACACTGGTGAATATTTACATGGCACTTCCATAGATTTGTTACCAAAAGTATGTAAGATATCATTAGTGCTTGGAAGGTAATTTGAACAGCCATCAGTATTAATGAGCAATTCTGCATTGTAGTTTCAAGTAGTACAAGAGTAGCCTAGTAGTTTGGTAGCACAGCAGGAGTCCAGGTGGTATGATATAGTTCAGGATTTCACTGCAGTGGTTACTAATGATCTTTTAAGAAATGTATGCTAGGTGTAAAGATGCAGCTATTGTGTGTATAATGGGCTTTCATAATGGGGACTCTCAATATTTCATGAAAAGAAAGTCTTTTTATCTACTTTCTTAGGGTGAGAGGGTGCAATCCCCTCCATCAGGCTATGTGTGACTGTCATTGATGACAGTAATAACACACCAAATATATAAGAACACTGTATGGAAAATTTGTTACTGCCCTGATTCACCCAGAATATGATAATCAAATTATTGCACAAGTTATATTTTGAAGTAAAAGTACAGTATTGCATCCTACCATGAAAAGACCTAGCAGTAGCTAAGTGTTTGAATGCACTGCCCATACTGAGACTTGGCTTTCGATAGTCCTAAGTGTTTTTTTTAATCACAGTCAAAAACTTCAAAAACATGACTGACTAATTACAAAGATGATGCGAAAGCCAAATGTTCTCTGCAACAAGAGCACTAGCATTTCTTTTTTGCCTGCTGTAGTGCAAATGTTATTGTCAGTTATTTGATGTATTATGTAAGTTACAAGGAGAGCATAGGTATAACCTATTGCGATAATGTGAATATGGAAGCTGTGCTCTCTCTGTAGCATTTTTTGGAATAATTTGAATCAAAACTAGATTAGATCTTGTGTTTTAGATTGTCATTTACATTATCCAGACTGAACTGCTACCAATAGCACCAACTAATCTATTACTTGTATATCATTTTACAACTTGCACCATGTCATCACTTCCCACATCATTTACACACCACCTTGACTAAGATTTACATCATTAATCACTTCTTTTGCTATGAAATACCACTGTATATCCATGAGCCATAGTTCCATAGTTCAGTTTACACATTCACATACATCATATCCTATGAAACTTCAGCACAACTTGAATGCCTACAACATAATTTACACAGGTTAATTTATTACTGTACAGTTGCTCTTCAAATTACTCTTGTTATTATGATAAATGCAACAGTGGTCTTCTATTATAGTAGTTATAAGATTAGTGCTAATGAACACTTAGATTAGGAGGAATTAATATAAATGAAATTCTTGAAGTAGTAGTAATATCTTACTAGATGAGGAAGACCAGTTCTGATGTAAGCAATTTTATTTTCATTTTTTATTTTTTTTTATTATTTTTTTAAAAGAAACTGTGGTGTAAATAGAATAGGCGAACAGTGTTCCATACAGTGTGTCTATATTACTAGACCGGAGGATCTTGCCTGATGCCTCCCACCCTTCTTTGTTGTGCTTTGTAAACATGATTTGCCTAAATAGTTCACACATTGCAAAATTGCTGCTGTCATGTCACATCATAAGATACTTCTTTTCTTGAAAGAGCTATGTACAGTCACTGCAGACTAAAGCTTCTAAAACTGCTAGCTATACATACTATTATTAATTGCCAAATATGAAATTTACAAAATGGTAGGTGCTCTCTCTCTCTCTCCCCCCCCCACCCATAATTTCCTTCCTGGTAAAACTTTGTTAGCTATGAAACCCTGACTCCCCGACTCCCCCCCCCCTGTTAGCCATGAAACCCTGACAACCCCCCCCCCCCCCTGTTAGCTATGAAACCCTGACATCCCCCCCCCCCCTGTTAGCTATGAAACCCTGACAATCCCCCCCCCCTGTTAGCTATGAAACCCTGACAATCCCCCCCCCCCTGTTAGCTATGAAACCCTGACAACCCCCCACCCCCTCACTGTCAGCTATGAAACCCTGACAACCCCCCACCCCCTCACTGTCAGCTATGAAACCCTGACAACCCCCCACCCCCTCACTGTCAGCTATGAAACCCTGACAACCCCCCACCCCCTCACTGTCAGCTATGAAACCCTGACAACCCCCCACCCCCCTACTGTCAGCTATGAAACCCTGACAACCCCCCCACCCCCCCACTGTCAGCTATGAAACCCTGACAACCCCCCACCCCCCCCACTGTCAGCTATGAAACCCTGACAACCACCCACCCCCCACTGTCAGCTATGAAACCCTGACAACCCCCCCACCCCCCCACTGTCAGCTATGAAACCCTGACAACCCCCCCACCCCCCCACTGTCAGCTATGAAACCCTGACAACCCCCCCACCCCCCCACTGTCAGCTATGAAACCCTGACAACCCCCCCACCCCCCCACTGTCAGCTATGAAACCCTGACAACCCCCCACCCCCCCACTGTCAGCTATGAAACCCTGACAACCCCCCCACCCCCCCACTGTCAGCTATGAAACCCTGACAACCCCCCACCGTCAGCTATGAAACCCTGACAACCCCCCACCGTCAGCTATGAAACCCTGACAACCCCCCACCGTCAGCTATGAAACCCTGACAACCCCCCACCGTCAGCTATGAAACCCTGACAACCCCCCACCGTCAGCTATGAAACCCTGACAACCCCCCACCGTCAGCTATGAAACCCTGACAACCCCCCACCGTCAGCTATGAAACCCTGACAACCCCCCACCGTCAGCTATGAAACCCTGACAACCCCCCACCGTCAGCTATGAAACCCTGACAACCCCCCACCGTCAGCTATGAAACCCTGACAACCCCCCACCGTCAGCTATGAAACCCTGACAACCCCCCACCGTCAGCTATGAAACCCTGACAACCCCCCACCGTCAGCTATGAAACCCTGACATCCCCCCACCGTCAGCTATGAAACCCTGACAACCCCCCCACTGTCAGCTATGAAACCCTGACAACCCCCCCACTGTCAGCTATGAAACCCTGACAACCCCCCCCCCCCCACTGTCAGCTATGAAACCCTGACAACCCCCCCCCCCCCCCACCCACCCCCCACTGTCAGCTATGAAACCCTGACAACCCCCTCTCCCTCTTCCTCCTCCTCCCCCCTCCCTCCTTCCTCCTCCTGCTGTACCATTGATATAACTAGATATTACTTTCTGCCTTCAGTGTTGATTTTTACACAGCAGTTTTTTTCCTGTCAATTTTTGCTATCATTGGCTCTTTCAGCAGTACCATTTTCCACACCAAAATCTTTCACACTTTTACATGATTTGGCAGTTTGCCTCCATTTTCCGAATACTGTGCTCTTTTCTCCTTGTGTTAGTCCTATCTCTTACAGTCAAAATGTGTGGACGAGTATGAAGAGTTCATAATTGGTAATTAAGTGTTTTTAACCTGTTATCAGAGAAAGAAGTAATATCCATAGGGAAAATATAGGAACTAATAGTTTATAAGTTTTTATTTAATGGATATACAACATAATTTGGGTATATAATCTAAGGATGAAAGATCTGAATACAAGTGAATTTCCTTTTTTATTTTTTCTTCTTTAGATCTATGATCAAATTCTTGATATAAAAAAGGTACCTCAAATCAAGCCATGGAAATGGTTATTTCATTACTACATTGTGTGTCTTTTAATTTACTAAAACTTTTTTTTTTTTTTACAGTCTGAAAAGGTTAATAATACATCAATTATTACAGAATACATTTATCTGACTTCATGGATTATTCCTGAAAACAAGTTGGAAAAATGTCTACGCTAACTTGAGTACAATAAAACCCAGAGGGAACAAACTTTGTTTTACTTCCTTTAATTGCAGTGCACAAATTTGCTGTAAGGCTTTACAATGGAAAATAAGCTTGGCCAAATGTTTCAAAAAAATAAGAAACTGCTAGCATTTTATAATAAGTGTTTCTCACTACGACTCCATGTTTCTTAAATGTGTCCTCTTAATTAAGAAAATACAAGGTACCACATACATGCCACTGTTTGTTCACTAAAGGTTTCATTTCAATATGATGCACATTACCAATCATGTAGAGCACAGAGTAGATCAGAAAAAAACAAACAAAAAAACTGGAATGTCTCCTCAATAAGCACTGAATTTCTGCACAATACATTCGACACTACACGATAGATTACCATCACTGTGCATTGTAGCTGAGGGGATATTTTTCTACCAGAAAATTCCATACCATTGTCACAATGTAGCTGCTCTGTCTTATTACCTTATTAGGCTTAGTATCAAAATATATTATCCAGCTACACAAGCAGTATACTGTACATAATTTATTATTTCAAACTGGGTGTCCACTGTTTATTGGTTTTCAAAACTGCATTTAATGAAATTGAATAACTACTAAACGGGGATTTGAGAAACTACATGCACAACTAGCTGTAACAAGTTTACAAAATACAATAGGAACAGTCTTTAATTGGCAAAATGCAGATAGCACTGGCACCGGACAAGATACCTTTGAATACAGTGACTAGTGTCAACTGATGAATGAAATATTCAGCCGAAATAATTTATATACACACAAAAAGGCTGCTATTAGATTGCCCACATTTGCAATGCTAACACTCCCAAGAAATCTGTAAATGCGCATCTTGCACAACTGTGTGGCAGGTAACATTGTCTTGATACTCTAATTAAACATGAGGTTATCACACAAGCAGCAAATTTTGTTGGTTATTACATTCCAAAAAGTATATTACCCTGTCAGTTTCGAACAGTGGATAGATGTTTCTTTATTGAAAAGTAACCAAAAATAAAGGCCCATTCACATGATCAAACTTAAAGCCTACAGTATTTATCATAGTGTATCAAAATAAATAAATTTAAAAATCTTATGCTTCATTTTATGGCCTAATTGTAAAATTGGTAGTTCACTTTACGCAAATACAAACTACATTCTTTACATAGGCTTGTCCTGAACATCTGTTGACCCCCTGCTCTAGCTTCTGCCCAGGATTGACTGGCCTCAGACACTGATGAAGGACATTAGAACTGCCCACATACAATACACAGCCCCGTGATAAGTAATGCCTGCCAGGCTGTCTGATCACGTGGATGGGCCGGGGAGAGGGGAGGGGGTGGTAGTTTTTCCTTGGGAACGCAGGTCATAATTATTGGAGCCTTCCAATTATTATGCTTTTATTGATATACATTAAAAGAGCATGTCTAGAGGAGTGGCATGATTGATGGCATGCCTCAGAAGTGACAAGCAGGGCAGGGATACCACTGGCTAGACAACTATTTCCACTCAAATTGGCTATTTAGCCAGTAGTTTGCTCATCTCTAACATCACTTCTCAGCCATGCCTGCTTATCTTGCCTTCTTGTCTGGACATGGCTTAGAAAGATGAATGATGGGCTTCCAAATAAGATGTTATTCAAGAATTGTGATACAAAGTATGATTGGCAATAAATGACTACAGCCCTGTGCATATGATGATTTAAGTCAATGTGGGCAAAATGATTGATTACCTGAACTTAGTTGGTGGCAGGAATAAGGTCTGATGACATTATAATCAAGAAAACTAAAGCCTCAGATCTGGTAAACACCAGTGCCACATTAGTTAACGAATCCTTGGCACCAAGATGAGCCATGGATATGCACACTCATTCTGTGTCCACAGGAAGACCAGGCTGTCTCAGTCAGGACTTGATATGGGGCATTTTATCAAGACTATTGGCAAAGCCTATTGTTTCTCCAATTTTGCCCACCTTGATTGTAATAGGGTTATTATGTTTGCCCACATATGGACAGGTCCTAATGTAAGTGAACTTCTAATTAATATGTAATTTCTTGCCCTATCTTTTGCAGTTTGCATCAAGTCATAATCGGCAAACTATACAATTTTCCTACTAGTTAAATTTGTCTGATTAAAGTACAGTATTATAATAGTAATAAATAATTCAAAAAATCATGTGTTCCTATTTCACACTGCAGAGCACAAAACACTGTTCCATGAACACTGAAGGTTGTGCGAGAAAACTAGCTTGTGTGATACCTTCTTTACCAGATTTAGGAAGATTCAATAACATGGTAATATAAACTTCGGACTCCTGATATAATACTTTATCAGCAGTATTTGGGAAACTAGTATCACATGTTTTTATGAGCCAGCAGGCAAATATCTTGCACATCAAAGCATGATAGCTGTTTGTTCTGTATATATATCAAGAAACATTGCCTTATCACATCATATATATGTGTGTGTATTAATATTTTGGTGTTTTTAAACATTTGAAATGATAGTAAATTCAAATTACAACTGATTAAATATGACTAATAAACTGACCTATAATGATGAATTACATTAATTCCTATCAACGAAAAAAGTTGTCAAATTTAACACTACATGTATACTCTCACCTGACTGATCAATGGCTGGTATGTACAAAAGACACCATGGATATTTTTTTTATTCAAAATGGAGAGCCTTCCATCTAAGACATATTCTGTAAGAGCATCAAGGTATCCTGTTTGAGGTAAAGGCTATCGTCCAAGTTTGGATCTGTCACACTTGAATCCCACGTAAAATTGAAGACAACAGCTGGTACCAATCGAAGTTCAACCAGGCTCTGATCCTCTTCTGTTATCTACAAAATAAAATTACAGAGATATTACTGATGATTATCTGCTACATCATGAGCCAGAGGCTGAGAAGAGCTTAGAAAAGCATAATACACTCATTTCAGTACTCAACAAATGACTTTGCTGATGTGGGTAAATAACTAGAGTGACATGCTAATCTTACCTTTCCACCACTGCTGAGGCTTAAAAAGAATGGCCGCCAGTCATTCTGTAGATGTTCCCGTACAAAGCTCATCACTTCCCCAAACTTCTCATATGTCCCAAAGGTTCCCTGGAGAATTAGGCCATCTGGGAAGCGTACCCTAAGAAATAAATGGTAAATGTTAATTTTACCTGACCAGCTAAACCTTTAAAATTTTAGTGAACAATCACTACAGTTTATATCGGCATTTTTCAGATTCTTTTTGTAAATCTACAAACTCCAATATGAAAACTGACCTCATTAAACTAAACCTATACTTTCTCATTTCCCTCAACTCTTGGCGATCACGCATAGCCTTTGTCTGGAGTATCATACTCCGCTCCACTGCAGTAGCTCTGCAAACAAAAAAATGTATCCATTTTCCAATAATCACATTTATTTCCCTCAATTTCAGTATAGTATACATACTTAAATGTACTTAGACTAATTAAATTTTCCTTACTTAATCCACTAGCAACAATACATTTATAAGCCGATAATATTTTCCGGGTGGCTTCAAAATCGGTGTACGGCCGAGTCTGGCAACCTGCCCATGTGCCAACCACCATAGGTGACAAAATCAGAGTGCGAGCTCCGATCTGGCGTCGCACTGGCAGGACGCCTGGCAATGTTAAGTTTTCTAGGTGTCTCGTGTGGGACACCTGTCATAAGTTCAGTTTAATATCAACAACATATACAATATTTAAAAAAAACTATACCTTTGCTGCATTTCCTTTTTAAGTTCCTCTGCTGTTAGGTTGAAAAATTCTGCAGGCAAGTCTGTGTGCGAGGCAGCCTCAGTCGGCAAAAGAACTCTTGCACTTCGGTCCAGCTGAGGTCGTACAGGTTCAGCACTTACCAGAGCATCTCGCAACTGCTCTAAAGTACTCAGATCTGCAAGCTTGTCTTCTGGGAACACCTTTGAAAAAACAAAAACAAATCTAGAATAACAAAATAATTAAAGACAGGATACACTACTATACTGATATTCTAAATAAGCATACATCTTTACAATTTTACCTTTAATATTATGTAGACAGCACATTATATTACAAGAAAAGTTTACTAGATACATTAAGAGGATGAACTCAAAAACAATAACTACCCAAAACTTGTCAGTTCCTTCATTAAAAGGTAGTTCCTGCACGACAAATCCTGCAGCTTCAAGGAATTCCTTAGTCCCTTCAATAGGTAAAATCCTTTCTTGAAAAGCTTTGTTTGACATCCTGATCTTTCTATACTTTTCCTCCGTAGGGTTGGAAACAATGTTTTCAATATACTTGCACAAAGTTTCATTACACACATTAATCTGCAAGTATAAAGAATTGTGGTACTGAATTTTCAAAGATTGTAAATGTGAATTATATTGCTACATTCAAAGCACAATGAAAGGGATACCAATCTGCTGTATATCCATCAAATTCATACATACACCTTTTATTTAATTACATCTACTTGTTCATGTACTCCTTACCTTTTCTTTGTTTTTGTTACAAGTTTGAATAATGAGGCAAGCTGCTATGCCTTTATCTTCTTCTATCTGAGAAAATAGAAATTCACGGATTTGTCTTTTGATTTCTTCATAAGTTGCAACTTCTGGCCCTGAAAAATAAATAATAGATGATGATAAACAAACAACAACTACTTACAAGACTCAGATTAAAGAAATGCATACAACACCAGCTGGAAAAAATAGTAACCAAACTGCACTAACTAAATTCAGAGAAAGTAACCTACCAAGTAAAGGACAGTGGAAGAAGACTCCTTGTACAGCAAGCATGGGTGCTGCCTCCAGGCTGACCTCCTTGGGCCCTGGTGGTGCTGCCTGGCTCTCAAGGTTCAGCTGCTCTAAGGCCTTCTGCTCAGCCTCCAGCTCTCGTCTGGCTTGGGCTTTGATGGCTTGGAGGGACCTGTGGAATATCCATGAACACAGTGGTCTAAGGGTGCCAGAATCCTTTCACTTAAGAAATAAAAAGAACTATATAGCATCAGAGGTATACAGAGGAATTTAAATATAATTAATTTTTTCCATAGGGCTACTATCAACAGAAACTTGGTAAATTGACAAATAATTTGCAAACAGCACAATGGGGTTAGGTGCATTTCATAGCAACAATAAACCTATTCACATCAAACTAAAATCCCGCTTATACTGCAAATACCTAATAACTTGCTTTCACTGAGAAGCCAATGACCGAATGGTACAAAATACACTCCCTACCAGTTAACATCAACTCGCTTAGACTGCGTCTCCATCCTAGCCAGAGCTGCAGCGCCAGCTCGCTGGGCATCCTGTGTTGGAACATGCCTCTGCTGTGAGTGACTCTGTCTTGGTTGTTTGGCGCGCTCACTCTCCTCCTTGGTCAAACTGTAGAGCATCCCGTTGTATGAATATTAGGATTTCTTAATACCTCACAATAAGAAAAGATTAGAGGATAAAACAACCAACTACGAATCAAACATGGTATGTCTTAATATCAATCACATAACACTTTCTTGTCTTACTATTGTGATTATGGAAAAAAGTACACTGTCTCTGTCTCTCTCCCTCTCTTATGTCTCTCTCCTGCTCTCATTGTCAGTCTGTCTCTGTCTCTTCACTTTCACTCTCACTCTCCCTACCTTTTTCTCACATTTTCTCTCTCATTCATTCTCCCTCTTACTCTCTCTCATTCATTCTCCCTCTTACTCTCTCTCATTCATTCTCCCTCTTACTCTCTCTCATTCATTCTCCCTCTTACTCTCTCTCATTCATTCTCCCTCTTACTCTCTCTCATTCATTCTCCCTCTTACTCTCTCTCATTCATTCTCCCTCTTACTCTCTCATTCATTCTCCCTCTTACTCTCTCTCATTCATTCTCCCTCTTACTCTCTCTCATTCATTCTCCCTCTTACTCTCTCTCATTCATTCTCCCTCTTACTCTCTCTCATTCATTCTCCCTCTTACTCTCTCTCATTCATTCTCCCTCTTACTCTCTCTCATTCATTCTCCCTCTTACTCTCTCTCATTCATTCTCCCTCTTACTCTCTCTCATTCATTCTCCCTCTTACTCTCTCTCATTCATTCTCCCTCTTACTCTCTCTCATTCATTCTCCCTCTTACTCTCTCTCATTCATTCTCCCTCTTACTCTCTCTCATTCATTCTCCCTCTTACTCTCTCTCATTCATTCTCCCTCTTACTCTCTCTCATTCATTCTCCCTCTTACTCTCTCTCATTCATTCTCCCTCTTACTCTCTCTCATTCATTCTCCCTCTTACTCTCACTCATTCATTCTCTCACTCTCCCTCATTCATTCTCTCACTCTCGCTCATTCATTCTCTCACTCATTCATTCTCTCAATCTCACTCATTCATTCTCTCGCTCTGAATCATTCATTCTCTCATTCTCACTCTCACTCATTCATTCTCTCACTCTCACTCACTTGTTGACTCATTCTCTTGCTCTTACACACTCACACTCTCATTCTCTCTCTCACTCACTCACTCTCATTCTCTCTCTCACTCACTCACTCTCATTCTCTCTCTCACTCACTCTCATTCTCTCTCTCACTCACTCTCATTCTCTCACTCACTCACTCTCATTCTCTCTCTCACTCACTCTCATTCTCTCACTCACTCACTCTCATTCTCTCACTCACTCACTCTCATTCTCTCACTCACTCACTCTCATTCTCTCACTCACTCACTCTCATTCTCTCACTCTTACACACACTCATACTCACACACTACAACTACTACTACTACTACTAATATAATTAACAATAATAAGAATGATGAATATCATAAATATATCAATGCATGCTACATGAGGGTAACAGCTGTTTCTTCAGCCTCAGAAATTGGTGTGACTCATCAACATCTGGTCACATGTGCAGGGAATATATTACGTAACCAAACATATTTACAGAGCATATTCTACAAAAAGAGAAGAGAGAAAAAAAAAAAAACTTACCTGTGCCCTTTGCCTGCAAGCTTGAATTTGGTGTCAGCTTTCTTCTTTTCAAAGAATTTCTTTAAAGCATCCATTGTTCCTTCCTATTCAGACAGTTATGGAATGGTATTAAAACAGTTGAATAAAACAAACATAAGTATCATTTTCGAAACTTTTCACGTACAATATCAAACAGCAAATGCAAATAAAAAAATAAAATAAAAATCATCACTTAACAAAATTTAATTAACAAGACAATAAGAGATTCTTCACCTTGAGTTAAATATTAAGGGCGGGCAGGATTATCTTTGTTGATTTTGAAGTTTGTGTTCCTCTTCAGGATGTCCTCAACTATGCGTAGGCTGTCTGTTGAATAGGAAGAAAGTTTTCAAGAAGATGAAAGTAAAACTTGAGTCTTTAACTGGTTACAACTATTTACCATTTTTTATCATTATTTTTAAAAACATTATAGAACTGGCATGTTGAAGAAGAAAAGAAAAGAAAAAGAAAGAAAAAAAAAAAAACATCGGAACCGAGTGCTCTAACTCACTCACGTTTTGAAAAAAAATTGTCTGAGGACTGGGTAATGGGAATGTGACAGCTCGGGCAATGGGAACTACTCATTATAAATGGGAGATTAGACTTGGTGGGCATTTAAGGAAGGGGCTCTTGCATTATTTCCACCAGTAAGTGAGGGCACAATGTAACATTCATGAGCCATTGCAGGAAGAGCCCTGGTTCAAGGAAAGATGCTGGTTCTATGCTAAGGATCCTATTCCTGCCCATGACCAGAGGTGTGGGGTGAGTTATGGGGAAAAAAAAAATATATATATATATACAACACAACATTACTTATTGTTATTGTTATTGCACAGAATTGTATACAACCTAGATATAAAATGGAGTCTGCTCATTGAATATATTATATTACCATTATGATACAGCAAGACAATTGCTAAATACAGAGCTTGGAAAATGGTAAAAAAACAAAAAATGCTTATGTACAAAAAGGGACAGGCAAAAAGTCTTGATACCAAACATGAGTGTTTGTGTGGGCTAAACCTACAAACCACACCCAGAACAATTGTCACTTAAGTAAGCCTAATGCCCATATTTTGGCCTAAATGCGAGGCACCCAGATCGTATGGGTTAAGAAAATGTTCTAATCATTCATTGCATTATTTAGTCATTCTCAAAAAATTCTCTTTCCCACGTATCCCTAGCACTTTTTTGTCAACCAGAAATAAGGATTTTTATCTAGCTTGTTTATCTATACTAATTCTTTTCATTTGCTGCAAAATAAAACACCTATCAGTTATCTAAAAAAAAAAAAAAAAAAAAAAAAAAAACTGCATATGCCCTAAAAATTTCCACTGAATATTCATTAGACAAGAGATCAGTGATTAGGGTTTGCTGTTACCCAACAGCAAGAGTTAAAAAGAACTGCTGCAGGCCAAGGTGTGGATATATATTCTACAAGAAAATTTGTTAAAAAGTTAATAATAATCTAGTTATAAATTAGTTGTAACTAAAGTTATTACCATTCTATATTGTTAACTGTGTTCATCCCATGACATTGCCTAAGGTTGTAATCCTATTATAGGTCTCTAACCCTAGAAAACCTTAAATTATCAGTGACTGGGTAACTAACAGGTAATTAGTGACCCATGCCCTATAGGATCATACACTCTAGCCTGAAGAAGACTGCCTCAGAGATATTCCAAGAAAACTCAATATAATGATAATGGCAAAAACATTGTTCTTAACGATTAAGTGATAATAATAATAACAATAAAAATAAAATAAACATACAAAACAGAATCATTATTCAATATCTAAAACAAGCACACTAGATGTGTAAAGCAAAGGAAATACACTATAAACATACATACGTACAACTCTGACACTTACTGTAAGAGAGAGTGTGTGAGATCCGCTGGGCATACACATACCAGAATACCGTAATCAGAACAAAATTGACAACCAGAATGATGGCAAAGGCTTTAAAAACATGGCTTTGAAGAGGAGTAAAGCCGAGCCACCAAATCAAATCAGTCCAGCCAGTAACAGCAGTCTCTGTAAATAAAAAAAATAAAAAAAATAGATGGGAGGAAAGTTCACATTAATTACTCTTGTATATCTACATACTAACAACATCAATTAATCTTCATAACGAAATATAACTACCACCGCAATCTTCAACTGAATTACGAGTTCAAAATCTTAATATCTGAACATCTGAAAACCAAATATTTGGCGAGCAAAAAGCCTATCTGCTTAACCTACTTATGTTCTTAATTATCCCTCTATTTCATTTATCAGTATATCACTTTATAAATAAACTGTAATATTTGCAGTCTCTTTTTATCCCTCATAAGTATTCATACATTTTTGCTGCAATATTGTTTGAGATTCTGGAAACTGAAAAATTGGAAACCAAAGCATAACTGGCCCCAAGGACTTCAATATGGGATTGTGTACCTGTAGTGATATGAATCTGGGTGTCCTTATCTTGCCTGTCTGTCACTTGGCTACCTGTGCCCTGACCACTAGCTCATTTTGTTTGTCTACCACTGACCTAGAAAGATTGAGACTGCTATATTCACTTGAAGTACTGACTGATATTTTATCCTTAAATATGCTTCCTAAGAACCACGTTCAAATCAGTGGCAATGACGCAAAATCTAAAATGTTTACAATCATTTTATCCCAACGAATAAATCAACTAATATTTACTGTTATCATAAAGAGACACAACTTGGCCAAGCTACTTAAAAATGCATACACAAAACTATGAGAATCATAGCTGAAAATTTGAAGCTGACACCAACTGTTTGGCTCCTAGTAATGAGTACTCTTGCTCCTCTCGCATCAGAAGAAAAGCCTCAACAAGCACTACCCATCAATCAACAAAAATCATGAAAACCCCTCTAGAACTCTGTAAGGGAAGGCTCTAACACCGAGGCATTATGGAGGCTGACTGAGAAGATACCCTTCAAAAAAGATACCTGGTTAAGGACAACAAAACCTCTCCTAGGCTTAAACACCCTCACAGGGAGAAAGCAGACCATTACAAACTGAATAAGATTAGGGCATTGTAGAACAGTGGATAACATGCACCACTGGGAACAAAAACACATGCTCCAATGTCCTGCATACCATCCAAAACCCCAAAACACAGATCATTTTGCGTTATATTTCCCTATGACAAATACCTAACAGCTCTCCACCAATCCGTAAGCCTGGAAAAAAGTTCAGGGAATAGGCAACTCAACTTGTCATGAGACTAATACTGTGTTAATCTCATTTTAGCCTCAGTTCTTAAAAAAAAATTGTATATGCCACAGTTATTAGTGTAGAGAGTGGTGCAAAGACATGTAGCCAATATCCTACACACATAAACCAAAATCTTACTTATAATACGATTAATTACTTCTCAATATTCACCAAATGATTTACAGATGAGACATGAATAAATAATATTCTAATATCATAAATAATGAGAAGCTTTCATCCAATGGTAATTCAAATGGAAAAATATCCCTCCTGATGACAACTCCTAGAGCCTACTTTATTGTAATCAGAACAAAGCTATCCAAACCTTGACCAAAACATAAGGTAAATGTTCTAGCTACATACTTTTTAAGGCAAATTTCCCTAATACATTTATGCAAGACAAGCAGCACCACTTTGTCTCAATGAAAATTCTAGTCGGCAAAAGCCATGTAAAGCCCCTCCCCTTAACTACAATTTATTACAAATATTATCAGGGTTTCTTTATTTTCTTTGTTTATCTCTACTCTTCCTTTATTTGTATACCAAAATAATTATTTCCTAATTTTCAAAGAAAACATACTAAAAAAATATTTATGATAACATATCATACAGACTAACATGAGTGAAAATGTTGTTGAACTAAATGATATCACTGCGTTCACACAATGACAAAACCCCCTGTGAGATGCTAGATATAGCTATATAAATAACGATTTGTATAATTCACTTGATCCTCTTATAGCCACAGGAAGTAAAACAAACATCTAATGCGTTCATTCATGACAACAAAATTTTCCATCCCATAAACGGCTATCAGAATACTCTTGGGAAAAAGGTCAACTTAACTCTCGGGTTCAACAGGCTGCTGGATAGGAGTCGTCCTATCTCTCTTTTTAACTACCCTCCATCTATCCACCTACCAATACACTGCTAATGCCCTGCACTGGTAAAAACACACATGGAGAAGGCATTGGGTAAGATCAGGAGTTTGCAGGCCTCCCTAATGATTTACAATCAACCAGGAAACTAGTTCAAACTGAAACATACCAGAACAAAGGCGTGACACTGAGCCATATTGTGTCAGACTGGTATTATATGCCCTTCTATTCTAAATCATTATGTTTCATTAGATTTGGATAGAATGAGAGCCAACTTTATTACGAGATAATCCCGTTTTTTAATTCACTGCCCGTTAATTAATACAATTCACCACTTATTTTCTGGTTACACTGAGTGACATAAACCTGTTAGTGGGCGGATTGCTTTCGTAAAGACACTGTCAAACGAGTTTTCAGCTGATACGAAAATAAAAGGACGAATATTCTGAGATGCAAAAGGTTGTGAAAACAATGGCAGACAAAGAACTAGATACGAGTCAAAAAAAAGGGCGATTTATCCCTTACGACGAAATAAGCACCAATCAATATTCTACCTACTAGTAGCATCTGCGCTTGGCATCGTCGCGATCTTCTCTAAGTGATACAATGAGGTTTAGCACTGACGAGATAATAAAAATACCACTTCCTTCCTCCTGTCAACCCGGGAAAACTTCCTTCATGTGACAAAACCTTAAAAAATAAAATAAAATAAAACCAGCATGCAGCGCCTCACCTCTGACCTGTTGCAGCGACCTGGTGGACACCTGACCTTCCTCGTCCAGGAGAACCGAGGTCAGGCACGCCAGCACCCACCTGAGGGCCGAGGTGACCTGGCTCAGCGTCGAGTTCAAGCCGGCAGCGACCTCAAGGGTGACCTCATTCATCACCTCGTGCTGGCGGAGGTCATGGCACGGGCGAGAGAGAGCGAGAGAGAGAAAGAAATAGATGATGATAATGGGTGTGGACGAACAAGCGAAGAAGGAAAACGTAAAAAAAAGAAAGGAGAATCGCTTTCAACAATGACAGTTCTATCCGAGCGAGGAAGCGAGACAACGGAACAGAGAAAGGCAATGCCCAGGTCAAACGGAACTCAAACAATGGGTACTGACAGGAGAACAGGGTGGTGTGACGAGGCAGTGACACTCTATTAAAAAATAAACGAAAATGGAAGAGGTCTGGAAGCGGAGTCAGATGACGGTGCACTCTCGACCCGCGCGGAATTCAGGAATTTTCACTCACATCGCATTTTTTTCCGTTATTTACCTTTTGATTTAACAGTTTTTTGGGGGGAAATAGTTAAATACGTAACGGACCTATTTTTCCTGTTATGGAAGTATATTTAAGGCGTGTTTAGAGAAAACCCCAGCTGTATAGAAGTTACAACGCATGTATCTTTTATTTCACCGACTTGAAAT
>NC_091551.1:51095144-51102644 GCF_042767895.1 Penaeus vannamei
TTGAATCGTTGAGAGATCAGGGCATCAATTGAATCGTTGAGAGATCAGGGCATCAATTGAATCGTTGAGAGATCAGGGCATGAATTGAATCGTTGAGAGATCAGGGCATCAATGAATCGTTGAGAGATCAGGCATCAATTGAATCGTTGAGAGATCAGGGCATCAACTGAATCGTTGAGAGATCAGGGCATCAATTGAATCGTTGAGAGATCAGGGCATCAATTGAATCGTTGAGAGATCAGGGCATCAACTGAATCGTTGAGAGATCAGGGCATCAACTGAATCGTTGAGAGATCAGGGCATCAATTGAATCGTTGAGAGATCAGGGCATCAATTGAATCGTTGAGAGATCAGGGCATCAATTGAATCGTTGAGAGATCAGGGCATGAATTGAATCGTTGAGAGATCAGGGCATCAATTGAATCGTTGAGAGATCAGGGCATCAACTGAATCGTTGAGAGATCAGGGCATCAACTGAATCGTTGAGAGATCAGGGCATCAATTGAATCGTTGAGAGATCAGGGCATCAATTGAATCGTTGAGAGATCAGGGCATCAACTGAATCGTTGAGAGATCAGGGCATCAATTGAATCGTTGAGAGATCAGGGCATCAACTGAATCGTTGAGAGATCAGGGCATCAATTGAATCGTTGAGAGATCAGGGCATCAATTGAATCGTTGAGAGATCAGGGCATCAATTGAATCGTTGAGAGATCAGGGCATCAACTGAATCGTTGAGAGATCAGGGCATCAATTGAATCGTTGAGAGATCAGGGCATCAACTGAATCGTTGAGAGATCAGGGCATCAATTGAATCGTTGAGAGATCAGGGCATCAATTGAATCGTTGAGAGATCAGGGCATCAACTGAATCGTTGAGAGATCAGGGCATCAATTGAATCGTTGAGAGATCAGGGCATCAATTGAATCGTTGAGAGATCAGGGCATCAACTGAATCGTTGAGAGATCAGGGCATCAATTGAATCGTTGAGAGATCAGGGCATCAACTGAATCGTTGAGAGATCAGGGCATCAACTGAATCGTTGAGAGATCAGGGCATCAATTGAATCGTTGAGAGATCAGGGCATCAATTGAATCGTTGAGAGATCAGGGCATCAACTGAATCGTTGAGAGATCAGGGCATCAATTGAATCGTTGAGAGATCAGGGCATCAATTGAATCGTTGAGAGATCAGGGCATCAATTGAATCGTTGAGAGATCAGGGCATCAATTTGATCAATGATCGTTGAGAGATCAGGGCATCAACTGAATCGTTGAGAGATCAGGGCATCAATTGAATCGTTGAGAGATCAGGGCATCAATTGAATCGTTGAGAGATCAGGGCATCAATTGAATCGTTGAGAGATCAGGGCATGAATTGAATCGTTGAGAGATCAGGGCATGAATTGAATCGTTGAGAGATCAGGGCATCAACTGAATCGTTGAGAGATCAGGGCATCAACTGAATCGTTGAGAGATCAGGGCATCAATTGAATCGTTGAGAGATCAGGGCATCAATTGAATCGTTGAGAGATCAGGGCATCAATTGAATCGTTGAGAGATCAGGGCATCAATTGAATCGTTGAGAGATCAGGGCATCAATTGAATCGTTGAGAGATCAGGGCATTAATTGAATCGTTGAGAGATCAGGGCATCAATTGAATCGTTGAGAGATCAGGGCATCAACTGAATCGTTGAGAGATCAGGGCATCAATTGAATCGTTGAGAGATCAGGGCATCAATTGAATCGTTGAGAGATCAGGGCATCAATTGAATCGTTGAGAGATCAGGGCATCAATTGAATCGTTGAGAGATCAGGGCATCAACTGAATCGTTGAGAGATCAGGGCATCAATTGAATCGTTGAGAGATCAGGGCATCAATTGAATCGTTGAGAGATCAGGGCATCAATTGAATCGTTGAGAGATCAGGGCATCAATTGAATCGTTGAGAGATCAGGGCATCAATTGAATCGTTGAGAGATCAGGGCATCAACTGAATCGTTGAGAGATCAGCGCATCAATTGAATCGTTGAGAGATCAGGGCATCAATTGAATCGTTGAGAGATCAGGGCATCAATTGAATCGTTGAGAGATCAGGGCATCAATTGAATCGTTGAGAGATCAGGGCATGAATTGAATCGTTGAGAGATCAGGGCATGAATTGAATCGTTGAGAGATCAGGGCATCAACTGAATCGTTGAGAGATCAGGGCATCAACTGAATCGTTGAGAGATCAGGGCATCAATTGAATCGTTGAGAGATCAGGGCATCAATTGAATCGTTGAGAGATCAGGGCATCAATTGAATCGTTGAGAGATCAGGGCATCAATTGAATCGTTGAGAGATCAGGGCATCAATTGAATCGTTGAGAGATCAGGGCATCAATTGAATCGTTGAGAGATCAGGGCATCAATTGAATCGTTGAGAGATCAGGGCATCAATTGAATCGTTGAGAGATCAGGGCATCAACTGAATCGTTGAGAGATCAGGGCATCAATTGAATCGTTGAGAGATCAGGGCATCAACTGAATCGTTGAGAGATCAGGGCATCAATTGAATCGTTGAGAGATCAGGGCATGAATTGAATCGTTGAGAGATCAGGGCATCAACTGAATCGTTGAGAGATCAGGGGCAATCAACTGAATCGTTGAGAGATCAGGGCATCAATTGAATCGTTGAGAGATCAGGGCATCAATTGAATCGTTGAGAGATCAGGGCATCAATTGAATCGTTGAGAGATCAGGGCATGAATTGAATCGTTGAGAGATCAGGGCATCAATTGAATCGTTGAGAGATCAGGGCATCAACTGAATCGTTGAGAGATCAGGGCATCAACTGAATCGTTGAGAGATCAGGGCATCAATTGAATCGTTGAGAGATCAGGGCATCAATTGAATCGTTGAGAGATCAGGGCATCAATTGAATCGTTGAGAGATCAGGGCATCAATTGAATCGTTGAGAGATCAGGGCATCAACTGAATCGTTGAGAGATCAGGGCATCAATTGAATCGTTGAGAGATCAGGGCATGAATTGAATCGTTGAGAGATCAGGGCATCAATTGAATCGTTGAGAGATCAGGGCATCAACTGAATCGTTGAGAGATCAGGGCATCAATTGAATCGTTGAGAGATCAGGGCATCAACTGAATCGTTGAGAGATCAGGGCATCAACTGAATCGTTGAGAGATCAGGGCATCAATTGAATCGTTGAGAGATCAGGGCATCAATTGAATCGTTGAGAGATCAGGGCATCAATTGAATCGTTGAGAGATCAGGGCATCAACTGAATCGTTGAGAGATCAGGGCATCAACTGAATCGTTGAGAGATCAGGGCATCAATTGAATCGTTGAGAGATCAGGGCATCAATTGAATCGTTGAGAGATCAGGGCATCAATTGAATCGTTGAGAGATCAGGGCATCAATTGAATCGTTGAGAGATCAGGGCATCAACTGAATCGTTGAGAGATCAGGGCATCAATTGAATCGTTGAGAGATCAGGGCATCAACTGAATCGTTGAGAGATCAGGGCATGAATTGAATCGTTGAGAGATCAGGGCATGAATTGAATCGTTGAGAGATCAGGGCATGAATTGAATCGTTGAGAGATCAGGGCATCAATTGAATCGTTGAGAGATCAGGGCATCAATTGAATCGTTGAGAGATCAGGGCATCAACTGAATCGTTGAGAGATCAGGGCATCAATTGAATCGTTGAGAGATCAGGGCATCAACTGAATCGTTGAGAGATCAGGGCATCAACTGAATCGTTGAGAGATCAGGGCATCAATTGAATCGTTGAGAGATCAGGGCATCAACTGAATCGTTGAGAGATCAGGGCATCAATTGAATCGTTGAGAGATCAGGGCATCAACTGAATCGTTGAGAGATCAGGGCATCAATTGAATCGTTGAGAGATCAGGGCATCAACTGAATCGTTGAGAGATCAGGGCATCAATTGAATCGTTGAGAGATCAGGGCATCAACTGAATCGTTGAGAGATCAGGGCATCAATTGAATCGTTTGAGAGATCAGGGCATCAACTGAATCGTTGAGAGATCAGGGCATCAATTGAATCGTTGAGAGATCAGGGGCATCAACTGAATCGTTGAGAGATCAGGGCATCAATTGAATCGTTGAGAGATCAGGGCATCAACTGAATCGTTGAGAGATCAGGGCATCAATTGAATCGTTGAGAGATCAGGGCATGAATTGAATCGTTGAGAGATCAGGGCATCAATTGAATCGTTGAGAGATCAGGGCATCAACTGAATCGTTGAGAGATCAGGGCATCAATTGAATCGTTGAGAGATCAGGGCATCAACTGAATCGTTGAGAGATCAGGGCATCAATTGAATCGTTGAGAGATCAGGGCATCAATTGAATCGTTGAGAGATCAGGGCATCAATTGAATCGTTGAGAGATCAGGGCATGAATTGAATCGTTGAGAGATCAGGGCATCAATTGAATCGTTGAGAGATCAGGGCATCAATTGAATCGTTGAGAGATCAGGGCATCAATTGAATCGTTGAGAGATCAGGGCATGAATTGAATCGTTGAGAGATCAGGGCATCAATTGAATCGTTGAGAGATCAGGGCATCAATTGAATCGTTGAGAGATCAGGGCATCAACTGAATCGTTGAGAGATCAGGGCATCAATTGAATCGTTGAGAGATCAGGGCATCAACTGAATCGTTGAGAGATCAGGGCATCAATTGAATCGTTGAGAGATCAGGGCATCAACTGAATCGTTGAGAGATCAGGGCATCAATTGAATCGTTGAGAGATCAGGGCATCAACTGAATCGTTGAGAGATCAGGGCATCAATTGAATCGTTGAGAGATCAGGGCATCAACTGAATCGTTGAGAGATCAGGGCATCAATTGAATCGTTGAGAGATCAGGGCATGAATTGAATCGTTGAGAGATCAGGGCATCAATTGAATCGTTGAGAGATCAGGGCATCAATTGAATCGTTGAGAGATCAGGGCATCAATTGAATCGTTGAGAGATCAGGGCATCAACTGAATCGTTGAGAGATCAGGGCATCAATTGAATCGTTGAGAGATCAGGGCATCAACTGAATCGTTGAGAGATCAGGGCATCAACTGAATCGTTGAGAGATCAGGGCATCAACTGAATCGTTGAGAGATCAGGGCATCAATTGAATCGTTGAGAGATCAGGGCATGAATTGAATCGTTGAGAGATCAGGGCATCAATTGAATCGTTGAGAGATCAGGGCATCAATTGAATCGTTGAGAGATCAGGGCATCAATTGAATCGTTGAGAGATCAGGGCATCAACTGAATCGTTGAGAGATCAGGGCATCAATTGAATCGTTGAGAGATCAGGGCATGAATTGAATCGTTGAGAGATCAGGGCATCAACTGAATCGTTGAGAGATCAGGGCATCAACTGAATCGTTGAGAGATCAGGGCATCAATTGAATCGTTGAGAGATCAGGGCATCAATTGAATCGTTGAGAGATCAGGGCATCAATTGAATCGTTGAGAGATCAGGGCATCAATTGAATCGTTGAGAGATCAGGGCATCAACTGAATCGTTGAGAGATCAGGGCATCAATTGAATCGTTGAGAGATCAGGGCATCAATTGAATCGTTGAGAGATCAGGGCATCAACTGAATCGTTGAGAGATCAGGGCATCAACTGAATCGTTGAGAGATCAGGGCATCAATTGAATCGTTGAGAGATCAGGGCATCAATTGAATCGTTGAGAGATCAGGGCATCAATTGAATCGTTGAGAGTTTCCTACTGGGGAAGGTTAGATCAGTAGCAACACGAGGTGTCATGGCGTCTATTATGATGATTGTTCTGTGAAAATATAACCATTATAATAATTATTTTCCATCTTTTTTGAAAATTGAAAAGACCAAAATGATCGACCATATTCACAAGGCATCCGTAACTTTGTGACGTCATCAAAATGCACTTTTTCCAACTAATAGAATCAGTCGCCATTGACACCTCGAGTTGCTACTGATCTAGCCTTCCCCTACACCAGCGTTGTCCAAACATTTTCATCTATTGTACCCTTTATTTCCTTCTTGCATTGTTACGTACTGTTTTAATTAGGATAATGCAAAAAATATGCTAATTATCAAAAGACTACATTGCATGAGTGTTAGTAAAAAACGACTTTAATACACGAATAAAAAAAGAATGAGTTAATAACAAACTGCTTGAAAAATATTTACACAATTTATTATGAGATGCGAGACGTGTGTGCTCCTTGTTTGTTCACGTATCCCTATGATCTATGTTGCGTACTCCAGTTTGGACAACAACTAAATCTGCTGTCCCTATTTCACCATGGTTCTTCCGTAATTGGTAATGACTCACACGCATTAAACTCATATCTGGATTCGTGTAAAATATGAATTTGATATCCCTGCATCAAAAAAGTGTGACATCCCGTTTCCTACTCCCACTCGTTCAGGTTAGAACTCCTCCTCTTCAGCAGTTGACGAATTGGCGCGACGAGTATTGGCGAAAATATACTTGTTACAGACAATTAGAGAGCTGTAGGAAGCTACGACAGTAATATAATTTTCAGCGAGATTATTTTTCCCACTAATGGAAACCATTTAACGAAACTATGCAAATACCGTCTTTAGCACTCAATACGCCTTCGTTGTAGGTAACTATACAGATTCTTAGATCTTATATTATCCGGACTTCAAATTGCGCATTGTAGAATCTCTTGAAGCTCATTATCATAGCTACATCTGATGCAAGGTCTTAATTAACGGAGATGTCATTAACACTTTTTTTTTGCCCGACTGTTACTCCCCCCCCCCCGTCTGTACCCTGAAGAATTTGTCAACAACGTATTCAAATTTTCTCTCTCAGTTCCTTGTGCCATCCTGCAGAACTTTGATCTCTATCTATCTTTTGCATCCGACGCACACGGCGTCCTAATGAAAAGATGTCGCTTAAACGGACGACAGCAGTATGAATTACCTTATTGCAGATGATTCCGCATCCTATGTTATCCGGGAAATTGTCTAGTTACCGAGGCGGGGGAGAGAGAGAGAGAGAGAGAGAGAGAGAGAGAGAGAGAGAGAGAGAGAGAGAGAGAGAGAGAGAGAGAGAGAGAGAGAGAGAGAGAGAGAGAGAGAGAGAGAGAGAGAGAGAGAGAGAGAGAGAGAGAGAGAGTAGAGAGAGAGAGAGAGAGAGAGAGAGAGAGAGAGAGAGAGAGAGAGAGAGGAGAGAGAGAGAAAGATGGAGAGAAAGAGACAGACAGATGGAATGTAAAGGAGATTTCCCTCATCCACGTTGCTCTTCTAGGATAATCAGTTGACACAGACACTTTTACCTCATCTTTTTACTTGTCAGATGAGGTAGATATCTTACCAATATCCTTCCTATTTTGGCAGCGAACTAGTTATTTTCACTGTGCACAATGCTAAAGGTTCTAGTTGTAAAGACGCAATTGGATTTTACATGACATTTCCTTGATAATGTAGGCCTACTATTCTCC
>NC_091551.1:51105144-51137644 GCF_042767895.1 Penaeus vannamei
GTGGTCTTTGTATTGTGTTTTAATCGTGGAGAGACTTGGATAAGAGGAGTAAAATATGTTGGTCTGAGAGTGTGTGAAGTAAGTACTCTGTTTAGATGTTGCTAAGTGAAGGGACGGAATTAAGTTTTTGGTGTTGCTTACGTTTATTTCGATGCTTTGTCATGTTTTTATTTGCTTGGCATGTTGTAGAGTTTGTTAAGAGCTTGTGGGCTTTTGCTTAATTTTTTAAAACAATTAACACGATCTTAAATAGCAATATTTCTGAAGTTACGGATGCTGCATAAAGAAAATAATGGATATTTTCTCTCCTATGTTATTCTCTCAACTGATTACCTGTTTATCATAGAACAAGAAATAAAATGATAAGGGAAATTAGCACACGAAAGTCTAGGTTTTGAAATAAGTGTTAAATGTTTAAGAACTTGTGAAAATAGGCCTAAAATGGTTAAGGGAAACCTAATACTAAACATTTGTTTTGTAGTATTTTTAGTTTGTAGGTAGTATGAGTCTCTCCTTTTGTGAACTTTGATTGTATGGGTCTTTGTAGTAGAGAAGATTATAAGTAGTGTTGGCATTACATAATGGCTAAAATGAAATAGAAATGTATATAATTTTGTTTGATTTTTATTATACAAAAAAAATAAATAAATAAAAGAATAATTACTGGACAGTAAATGGGTTGATTAATGATTATTACCAAATGAATATTGATTATAATTTTTGGGTAATTGGAAGAGGGCAAAGTGCAGCTTTCATTGGAAGGCATAATTTATCACAGTCAAAGCTTGATATTTTAGAAAAAAAACAAATTATTGGATAGATATCTTGAAACACTAGACCGTGGCTGACCATAGGAGACCCAAATTAGCATTTTTGTCTTTTAACTTTGGCAAGGATTGAAACGAGGCCATGCAGGATTTGAGAAAAAAAACAAAGACAAGATAAGGCCTCCACAATAAGACATAAAACCACTATTGACAATAGAAAATATTCAGCAGAAAGTGAAGGTAAATCCGTAGTTGCTTTCCAGAGATACACCCTCAATACCTTTACATGCCCCCTCCCCCCCAAAAAAAAAATGTTGTGCAGGCTACCCACGTCCATACAAACATAATATTATAAGAGCCATGATGAAAGGGTCAACCCACTCATGATAGATGAAGTCAAATTGGATGGCAAGTACCCAGTTTCTCCTTAATTTTGGCGCTAAATTCTCGTTTACTTGTTTGGCCCTGATGAGAGTGGTTGAGGAGAGCCAACCCTTCAAAAGTAGGCTTAAATTCTCTTTTTTGTTTAGTGCAGGGAAATCCTGTTCAGAGTTAAAGATGCACTTAATATCAAAAGAAGCCGATGGTGTATTTTTTTTTCTTACCAGAGATATGAACCAAAGAAAAAATGGAACATGATTAACAGTAAATGGATATAGGAGAAAAATGTCATAGAATTATATAATTGATTCTATGGAATGGTTATCTATAATTAATCTACTGTAGGATTATCTGAAAGTGAACCATTATTATTTTTTTGTAATATTTTCATATTGCATATATGAGTATGTCAATTTTGTTTGTAATACAGGTATTAAAGCAAATGAAAGTTTATATTTACAGACAGTGATAAGAGATATCATGTTGTGGCAATGATAAGAGAGATCTTAAACTACTTTTGCTAATATGAATAAATAATTAGATTAGAATTAACTGTACATAGATATGTGTATATAGCATGTTGTGTAGCTTCTTGGAGTAACAAGATATATAAAACTATTCATAAATGGCATTTGATATAACCAATTTAATTGTGGTCTTATCTATCCAGCAGCGGGAGAAAAGAGAAAAGTAAATAATGAGAATAATCCTTAAGAATACTTCAGGTGAGACATGAAAATTGATTATGTACAGTAAAGATAAACCCACAATCTCTAATCAGAGTCCACAGATCTGTATATCAAAATATGCTCTGGCCTTTGCACTTTTTGCTGCAGCATAGGTGAATGAACTTTCACTATATATATATCTAGCTGTAGATAGATATGTGGTTAAAGTTTGTTGGTATTTGTTGGTGTGGGAAGTGTGGTGGCTGTGACATTACTTGATATGGCCCTTTGCTGGATGACTTTACCTTGTTAGATACTAGATTGTGCATGTTTGCTTAAGTTTCTTAGATGGTAAAAAAGATCTTATTGTTTTATAATCTGTGCTTGCCTTGTTTGTTAAGGTTAAATGAATTATGTTCTTTGATAGTCTGCATGCAAAATACAACACTGAGATGGATATATATTTGGTAAAGGATCTGATCTTTGGAAGGCAAAAATTGTTGCAAGAGGTCTTTATTATACTATAAAATCCCAAAACATTGACAAAATCAAGATTAGGGTGTGTCATAATTAATGAATAACACTTTCATTCACATCCATTTTAACCAAGTTGTAACCTTGCAGGTAACACCTGTTGTGTCTTGCCATCAACATATGTGTGACTGAGAACCTCATGATTGTCTCACGAGGGGCGGTGTTAAGGGCAGGTGGACGACAGTTGTCTAGAGTGCTCGGTGGAGCAAGACCAACGGAACACATTACCGAACCAAGCAAAGGCTCTGCCATTCGGCACAAATCCTCTGGACCATCTGACTCAGGTTTTTGCCAGTTTACTGCAGGAATCATGCCAGAAACTGTGCCTATGTATCCAACTTTGGAGAAAGTGAGTACTTTGTTATATGTTATAATCATGATCATCATCGTCATTATATTTGTCATTGTTTTTAGCACCATCATCTTGATTATTATTATTGTTGATAAAAAACCTGTTCAAAACATAATTTCCTTTAGTTATTATTAATTATAGTAATTATATGAATACTGGCATGATTGACATCAGTCTTCATCATCAAAAGTAATAATAACACAATTGTTATTCAATTTTTGTTATCAAGATTATTATTATAATGAATAATGATTGATTATTCAAATCAGTGTCAAAGTTAGTGCCTTGTTCATAGAAAAAGATGTGTACTAAGCTGTCAGATAATGTGGTACAGTGACTAGTTCCTTTCTGCCCCAACTTTGACCTCAATATGTTAATGTCAGCATGCCAGTATTCACTCCTAGCTAAGTCAACTGCGAGAGGAGCAACTGAGTACGAACACAAGACCTTGCGATTGCAGAGCTAGCACTTTAGGACTTAGCTATACCACATCTATATTATGATTGTTGCCACTCATTGATAATACCATGATTATGAGTTTTTAAAATTGTTATTATTGTTATTATTATTATTGTTAGAAGTAGTAGTAGTAGTAGTATCATCAAAAGTTTTAGTGTTTTATCATTGTTACTATTATTGCTATTAGTATTGTTATTATTTTTTAATTTTATTTATCATTATTTATCATTATTATTAGTTTTTTGTTATTGTTTGGATTATTATTATTGTTATTCTCCATATATTTATTATTATGAATGTAATCATTTTTATTATTATCATTTCTCTCATTTCCATCCCCTTTCTTATAACCAATCTTACAAGAAATGCCAACCTTCTTGCAGCTGGGCCTGCTGAACGCTGCCCACGTGCGGATAAAGGACCTGGCACGCGTAGAGGAACTGGTCTCCTCTCTAGTGTCAAGTGGATTCTCGAAGCTTCAGGTGGGAGGAGTTGGTTAAGCACATTAAGGGAAGCAGGAAGGTCCTAAGAGTAAGAGTTTTATTTCGCCGTGTGATGTTGCGCTTTGATGGGAACCTTAAGAATGCTTTTGATTGGTGATTTAAGATTTTTTTTTTTTTTCTTTATTGATTTTTTTTTTTCTTCTTGTTATTATTTATTTGCTTTGTCTTTTTTTCTATTTTATATTACTTTTTCTTCTTTTCTTTTTCTTTCATTTATCCTTCTTCCTTTCCTTTTTCTTTTTTCTTTTTCTTTCATTTATCCTTTTTCCTTTTCTTTTTCTTTGCCTAATGCAGTTTTTCCATTTCTCTTTGTTTTCTTTCCCTTCTTCATAATGAAGCAATGTAAATCCAAATGGATTCTGTATTACTTTTACCTTTTTTTATATTTGTATTTTCAAATACAGTTAAGTTTTCCATTAGCATCAGAAAATGGTGATTCTCGAGTCTTTTGAAATTGTTCTTATAACAGAAAATTGTAAAAGTATAGATTATTACGCAGACTTTTTAATTTATATTTCTTGGATGCAAATTGCAATATGCTTTGTTATCTGTTAAAGAATTTGTTTCTAATTTGTCTTTTTCAGTGCTATGTTTATAATTAATTTCACTTTGATGCATACAATGATTACATATTTTAGAAGATTATGTATTTGATTTATTTAAAGATTGGACATGTTCACCATCATCATTATCACTGTCATTCATATATGTTTCTGATAAATTATTTAGATATACATATTAACATTTGGTAAAATGCTTGGTTTTCCATTATGATTGTCAAATATTTTATTACTTAATCCCCTTTTTAGATTAAATTCAAGTGTTTACATTATTAGAAATTCTCTCTCCAATAAGTTCAAGTAATAATATCCAAACCCTTAACTGTTTAATATATTTGAATATTGATTAAGATCCAGACATCGTTTTCAAAGCTTCTCATTGATTACTTTCTTCTGCTTATTTATTATTTCCCTGTCCCTCCATGTGCTCTTTCCATTTTAATTTCAGTTTTGCTGTTCATTGCAAATTGTTCACAAAAATTTAAGATGATTCAGAAATGTTTAAGATTATTGTATGGTACCGAGAGATGAAATTGTGTGTCATAGATGAAGACCGAAGGATAAGCGGTTAAGGTTTCTATCAGTGTGATCACAAGCCATTTACCATGATTGTTCCCTTTGCTAAGTTGAGTGTAGTGGTTGCCTTTTTTTATGTTCTCTCTCTTAAGGTTATTAGTAATTTGATTAGGGTTGACCTTTGAGAATCGAGGCTGGTAGTACAGAAGTTCCCCTTTTTTCTAGATAGATAGATAGCAAAATGTACCTTACTGTCATTTTGAACCGAGCTTATCAAATTTAACCAGCATCACCCTTTTCTGTGTAGTTTAAGTGATATCATTATTTATTGGTAATGTAGTTGATTGATTATATATTTTGCAATATAAACTCTTTCAATGCTTACTTTCCTCATGATATTGTAATAATGCAATATAATTATTACGTACATGCTGGTGCCAATACCCATTCATCTAATGTTGGAAAAGAAGTCTGCAGTTAGGGGATGCCATTTTTATCTTTACTTTCGTTTTGGCCGAATGATATTTATTCAGAGTGCCGTGAAACAAAGTTGTATCTCAGTGGTTGACCAAAACTAATTCCAAATGGCATCTAAGGTAGTGCAAGTATTTTGAATACATTCAGACCCTCGATCATAGTGAATTAGTTAGAAAAATATATGATAAAGATTTAGTGGATGAAATGTCATTCAGTAATTTATTTGTGTTGTGAGAATAAAGAAAGTGATTAAGTTCATTCAAATAATTACCATACCATAAAGCTACCAGCCTTTTCAAGAATCTGTTTCTGAAGTTTCCACAGCAAAGGGAAGCATCATATCTTATGGCTCTCCTTCAGTTTTCTAAGAATTAAGAAAATTTGCTTTTAATTGTTTTACTCAGTATATCTCTTTCTTTTTAAATATTGTCTTTCTTGAATGCTTTTCTTTTTGCCTGAAATTCCAGTGAAGATGCTTGGACTTTTATAAAAATCTGTTTAGAAACTAAATATATTCAGTCTTTCCTTTGACTTGAAAGTTTCATAAATTTAATTTTATGCTTTTTTATGGAGAGGATCACTTTGTTTATATTATGGCATGGGAATTGTTTTTGATATTAGCTACTGACATTGCAATAGTATGGTAACTGCTAAAAGTAGAGAGACTAAAGAAAAAGAAGATAGTGAAATAACACGTCAGTGATAATGTGAGCCTGCACGTAGCTCTAGCTCACAAGTAGTGGTGCTGAACAAGTTGTTCTTTAGGGCGTGGTAGTAGTGGATGACTCAAGACACGTGTGATAGAGACATTTGACACAAATCTGCGGTGATTGGCAAGAGACTTCGCTGTGACTTCAGGACATTAATATCAGAAAAATTGATATTTTTGAAATGGAGAGACTCTTTGTTTGTAGTTTTAGGTGTTCCAAGTTCCTGCATTCTAGGTAGTGGGACTGAAAGAAATGAAAATGTAATCTTTTGTTATTTAGATTTATCTATATTTCCATTTAGGGTTTTAATAGAATGCAGTAGTGCCTTGTTAAGAAATGGGACTCAAAACCTAAAACCTGAATGCGAGAAGAGCAAAGTATATCCTGTTCTTAAACTCATATAATGTTGGCAATTCCTCTTTCCATTAATCCAATGCCGATGGGTATAAAAGTTTAGCAAGTGGACGTAATAACAGGATTGTTGGCGTGCATCGGCAGTTTCCCCTCTTTGTGCCCGGCTAGTTCATTAGTTTGTGAGCAGTATTTGGCACCTTTATAAAAGCTCTTATTTTGCTATAATTTATAAAAATATTATAATATTATAGGTTTACCTTCATTATAGGTCCTATTGCATTAAATCTTTACCAGATAAATGAAGCCGCTATTATT
Source organism: Penaeus vannamei (assembly GCF_042767895.1). Taxonomy (NCBI): domain Eukaryota; kingdom Metazoa; phylum Arthropoda; class Malacostraca; order Decapoda; family Penaeidae; genus Penaeus; species Penaeus vannamei. The sequence continues at coordinate 51,111,741 of NC_091551.1, forward strand.
GGAGAAAAACAAACTCCGACGAACCAATTGCGTGGGAATGGGCATGATATGATGCCATCATTTTTTTGGTCCACAACAGCCACGGCATGTACGTACATGCCACCCTTTGGCTAGTGGTTAAGTAATGTATTGGAAATTATCCACCATATTTTATCACTTAAAAAAAAGAAGTTTTTAATGAGCTAAGATATAATCCACTTTAGCCCAGTAGCACCAAGTACATGTAGTGTCCACTGTAGTTTTGATCTGTAAATTTTGTTTACATACAAATGATTCCACAAGTGCGTAGTTAAAAAGGAGTCAGATAGTAGACATAACTAACGTCATATGTTTACCCCATTACTTTACCGTTTAGGATTTTTTTAGTGCTGTTATTATCTCTGCAGTTGCTATTATTGTTACTAACAGTATGATTGTTAAGATGTTATTAATGATATTGGTAATATTTATTTCAAGGAAAAAGGTAAGAAGAGGAAAATGAGTAGTTGACTGCTTTGTGACTAAGCATTTAGAGTCATCCATATGTAAACATTATTAATTTAACAAATATCAAAGTGGACTGGGCATGTATGTACATACCCTCCTGGCATCAGTGGGTTAAGATTATGATAAAGCATTTTGATAGAATTATAGCATTGTCATTGTAGTTGATTTGTTTTGAGCAACCACAAAATAGAAAAATTGTAATGAGCAGATTGAAAATAGTAGACATTGAATGAATGAATTTTAATATGTGCGCAGGAAAGAAGTGTCACAGTATGGTAGCATAGGAGACAAAGTTTACTTGGCATTTCCATGATGAAATATTGTAAATGAGAATATTTACATAGGTTACAAAGGTAACATTATCTTCTTGCACGTGGTGAGTGATCATTTTAAAGTAAGTAGTTATTAGCAGTGATCGTGGTTAGAAGGTATACAGTAGTCTTCTGATTAAAAAGAAATATTTGGCTAGAGAATGAATCATGTTTTACTGATGTGGACACTTAGAATTGTTTGGTGTTGCTTGTTTTTAGCGATGTCTTCATTTTCAAGTCATCAAGACAGATGGATTGTTTTATAGAAGCTCTTATAGGTATGCAAGACCGGTGATGTAAATAATTATTGTTATGAATGTCCTGATGTTAATTGACTAATAGTGCTACGGTGCACTCAGCAGAAATTTACTTGTAGTTTAAGCAAAAATTCATATATGTGGCAGTCTTCATAGCTTAGATTGCGCTAAATTTATGCACAATACTTCCTGATATAGTTTTGATTGTGTTGTTTTCTACAGTAGGCTTGTGTTTATTGCTTTTTATTCCAAACGACTGGGAAATTAGAAGAATTAGATGTAGGACTAGTTGGGTTATACTTTACTGAATGTGGAGCAGGGGGGAATATACGAAGCATTTTCTAATTTTATAAACATAGAGATGTTTTCATTAACTAGATTTAGAGCATGGAGGCCTGAATATTGACATGATTATATGTTTTAGATTGTGGTAATGTCTTCATGGGTTTCAGTAGTGTTGCATGGCCTTTCTTTTGAGTGAAAAGAAAGCAACTCTTGTGTGATTGAGTGTGTGGGTGGGTGAGTGAGTGTGTTGTTGTGTGGTTGAATGTGGGTGGTTGATTGGTTGAGTGTGGGTGAGTGAGTGTGTGGTTGAGTGGGTGAGTGAGTGTGAGGGTTAGTGGTTGAGAATGGGTGAGTGAGTGAGTGAGTGTGAGCGTAAGAGAGAGAGAGAGAGAATGAGTGAGTAAGTGAGTAAGTAAATTGTGTACATATAACAAAATTAGCTAAAGCATGTCCACTGGTATGTTTCACTCTAGTAGTAATGTTCATAATACTCATGCACTGATTTTTTTTTGTCTCCATATTATCAATGGAATTGTCTTTTTCATTTCTTCATCAAGCATGGTTCTCTTTGAGGCTTTACATCTTATAATGTATATGCAAATTATAAGTTACCTTATTACGTCTTTTAACATTAGTATTTCACTTGAAAGTTCCTCTTATTGTGAAATGCTTTTCATATATCTTAAGGATACACAGTATCCATATTTTATATATATGCTCTAAATTTAATGTTAACAAAGCTTTGTATGATTCTGATATAGATGAAATCTTTACATGAAAGTGGCTGTTCATAAAGGAAATATCACAAAATTATTATTGTATTTGCTAGAAGAATGAATTCAAGCTCATAATATAGACCATTTTCTGAATTTATCAGTAGTTTACTATTTCTGTTGATGCAGTAATTCCTGTCTGTGATTCCTAGTAATTTATTTCTTTTATGTCATCAGGAAGCAAGTACTGACAATGATAGGAAAATTAGAACAAATCCTTTATATTTGTCTGTGTTATTTTGTAACCATTACATATCTTGTAAATACCATTTTATTTATCTAATGTTAACATTCACTATTATTTGGCAAATTGATTTCATGTGCTTGTAGTATGTCTAATAGGATTTAAGCAACTAAACGGACTTTGCATTCTAATTTTAACATGTAAAGATATAGACTGACCACTAGTCTGCCCTCAGCTGGTGGTGGACTATGACTTCACTCTGACGCGGGTTCATTACGAGGGTCAGCGCTGTCACTGCTCTTGGGGTAAGTGGTAGGGGAGGTTTGGACAAAGGGAATGGGTGGGACAAACCAGGTTCGTTGTACAGTCGTCCCAGTCTCGATTCCTGAATGTGCTTAATTTCATGGCTCATTTAAAGCACCTTTCTGCCAAACGTGATTTGGCTTCTGAGGAGGAGGTGAGATGCAGACGGAGTGGTGGCATTTTGTTAACTTTAGAATTTGGTTCGACTGTTCTGATTCTCAGGAGGCACTCTCATCGACTCTGGTCCTTAGTTAGATTGTCTTACTACTCTTATTCTCTTTTTTTTAATCTTTTCTTATTGGTTGAAGTGAATAAATATATCCTGTTCTCTGGTGAACTAATGTTTTGTTTTAAATCATATTTATATAATGGATGATAGACATGCATGCAGGTATCTTAGCTATATATGTTTTTTTTATGTATGTATATTATTTGTGGAAATGCTGCTTTTTTGTATTCAAGCTTATGTTTTATTCAAGATATTGATAGTAAAAATAGTTGTAGTAGAATAAAATATAATAGTTTGAATAGCACAGATGGCACAAATTACTGTTAAAGACTTGATTTGTATAAATGTTTATTACGAGTTCTTTACTTCCATTATTTATTTAATTTGCTTCTCACAGGGAACTCTTTTGCATCATTTTTCAATTGATGATTAAAACAGTATTTTTATATATATTTTGTTAGAAAGTTATTCTTAAATATTTGAATATTAGATACAAGGTTTGCAGTTAAGATTTTGATAACGGATTTATGATTTTTTATCCGATAACAGATGTTGGTTATTCCTTGTATATAATTTTGGTTAGTGTATGCATATATCTAAATCTGTATCTGTATATTCGTATTTTTATTTTTATTTTTATTTTTATTTGTATATATCCATGAATATAAATAGATATAGATATAAATATGAATGTAAGTATAAATTTATATATATATACATACATATACATGTACATGTACATATATATATATATATATATATATATATATATATATATATATATATATATATATATATATATATATATATATATATATTATATCTAATCTATATATATATATATAGATAGATATATGTATTTATAAATATATATAGATATAGATATAGATATAGATATATATAGATATGTATATATGTATATATAAATATACATATATAATTATATATATTTATATATATTTATATACATATTTATATATATTTATATATATTTATATTTATATATATTATATATTTATATATATTATATATTTATACATATATATTTATATATGTTTATTTTAATATATGTATATTTCTATATATGTTTATTTATATATATTATATATTTATTTTTATATATATATATATATATATATATATATATATTTAGAGATATATATATATATACATATGTATACATATATATATATATATATATATATATATATATATATATATATATATATATATATATATATATATATATATATATATATATATATATGTATATATATATATATATATATATATATATATATATATATATATATATATATATATATAAACTTATATATATATTGTATATATATATATATATATATATATATATATATATATTTATATATATATATGTATATTTATATATATATACTTATATATATATATTTAGAGATATATATAAATATAAATATGTATAGATAGATATATGTGAATATATAAAACAGGTAATTTCATAAGTACAAGGTAAATCAGTGTTAGGCATGATTGTATTAGAAGTCGGCTAGTGTCACTTTTAAAGCACTTGGGGCAGCAGTACCTCTACTGGGCCAAAATAATGGTATTAATGGTAGAATAACTTTTATTTAGTAACTGAATAATTCCAAAAAACATAATATATGACATAATTGTAATAGTTCAGGATCTATCTGTTGAAAGGAGATGAAGGGTTCAGTATATTTCTCGGCTATAGATTATTAGTTTTCTCGCTGAAGTGAATCGTGTGGAAGGAGACATCCTCTTTGTTTGCAGTGAGATACAGATAACATGTATTTGTTTATAGTAATTAATCTGATCAAATCATATACTTATATATGTTGCTTACACTCAGCCCAGTGTATGATTATTACATATAAAAGTCATCATTTGCGTACTGTTACGACAACTATGGTACTAGCTTATCTCTCGGTAAACTAGTAACTACACTACGCTACACTTGACTACACAGGACTGGTAACACTGGATTGATGTACTACATTTAATCAGAAAATACTGGTTAACAAATCTGCATATGCCAAATTTGCACATATGTACCAACTGTGTTTTGTGTTTAGACATTGAGTAATTAAAAACAAATATGATCTGAAAGGAAACACTAGAGACGTAAGGAAATATTTACCTTTAGTTTGCCAGATGTGAAGGGTTGAATAGAAGTGGTAGCAAAACAATATGTGTATGAGTGAATGAGAGTGAGTGTCTTCATGGCTGTGTTTGTTTATATTGTGGATAGAAAGAGAGATTGGGATATTTTTTTTCATTTTTTATTTTTCCCCGTGCAAGCTTAAAATTTTACTGTCAGGATTATATTAAAGGGCTAAATAAAAGCAGGTTCATTTTTAATGGTGGCATTACAGTTTATTACCAGAGTGCGTGATGTAATGCAGCAAGATATTGGTCTCTGTCAAGGGTGTCCAGGCATCTTCATGAATTTTTATTATGCCATTCAGTTTGGCAATTACAGCAAAGATTGAAATAATATATGTTTTCCTCTAACATAATTTCAGAGATATTACTGTTGGTGCACATCTTTTTCAAAATTAGCAATGCAATTCTAATGAAAGCTACTGCTATAGCAAGACCAGAGGAGTCCTGTAGCAGACAAGATGTCATTATGTACTGCTCTGTTTATAGTAAGCCTGTTCATTCAACTTACAGATTATTGCAGATTATGACATGACAATAACAAGGTTTCATGTGAATGGACAGAGGGCAGAGTCCAGCTTTGGTGAGTCAACGTAATTGGGAGATGGACTACCAACAGACGCATTATCCAAGCTCTGTAGCCCATGTGCTTGGTGTTCTTATGTTTCTCGCTAATGAAATTTATGTATTAGTTTGTGCATTTTGGTTGGTGTTCAGTACTAGGAGGGGGAAATGGTAAAGGTACATCCATTATGTATAGCATAGATGATCAGTTTCTTGAATACAAGAAAAGATGTACTATGCTCTTTGTCATTAGAATTCTGTTGATAAAGGAATTGGACGTAATTTGTTCTTGTGTTCAGCAGTCTGCAATGCTTTCTCCAATTAGAATGATACGTTTCCCGCAACCACCTACCAACTTTTATTTCTATTTTGCAGAAAATCTTTTATGTGATGTGTGTGTTTTCTTCTCATTATTTTCTTTATTTCCAGTATTTCCTATCTTGCTTTTTTGTATCTCATTCTCTCTTTCTCTTTGCCTGTCTTGCTTTGGATGATAACTTAATGGCTATAGTCTTTTTGTCTCCTGCGGTCTTTTTTCTGCCTCTCGCCTCATATTTGTGTAAAGGAATTTTCTTTTTCTTTTCTGCAGTCTCTTCATCTTTTTGGTTTTGTATGTGCGACTCCATTTCCCACTGCGTATTGTATCTTCTTATTTTAACTCATTCTCTCTATTTATTTCCCTTTGTCTCTTTCTTTTTGTGTCACTTCTGCTAGTCTCTTACTTGACTTTCTTAAATATTTTAATCTTATATGAATTGTAGATTAGACATATACTTCAGTATGCCTTGAAAAATTAAGGAGATTAACCAGAACATAATTGGCTTCATTGCTTGGATAAGGTATGAGAATTATGGATCTGCATAACTGTATCCATTTATATGGGTTTTAGAACTGGCTTCTGTGCATTGTTTTATAGGCTCTAGAGTAACGGGATGATGTACATCATATACCTCATGTTAAAGAGCCAGAGATATGTATAAGATGTGTCATTATTTAAGCATTAAAAATGTATATAGAGAAGCGAGAAAAAAGGTGTAGTGCTGTTTTATTTATTCATTTATTTATTTGTTTATAAAGAAAAGTGCTTTTACTTTCAATGCAGTTAGCCTTTTAGGAACAGATGATGTTACATAGCATAGAAAGTCCTTCACTAACACATTTCAGGTCATTGCCGACTTTGACCGCACCATGACTCGGGTCTCGTACTTTGGAAAGTTGTGTGACACCTGTCATGGTGAGTTCTGCATTGTCATGATGTCTTCTTAAATAGCCACTTACCAGTGTTTAGTAGGGTCTGTGAGAATATGCATTTTACATTCAGCAGTGCAAATGAAGCTTTTGCAGTATGTTGTAATGGCTTTTGCTCTAATTTCTTGAGATAATGATGATTTTCCTTGAATCTGTCAATAGATTTGTTCAAGTGCCTGCTTTTTTTGAAATGTCTGTTAAAGTGATATATTTTTGATCGTTGATATTGATTATTATTATTTATTTATTTACAAGTTTTATCCTATTTTTTTCCATATTTTTATCATGGACTTTCGTTCATTGCGCTATGATTTTGCAAATTCCAGTTTTCAATTATTTTGAATGACAGTGAATGACCGTTAACCTTTCATAAATGAAATGCACAAGCTATATTAATTGTCTATATATTTTGGATTCCATTGATATTTAGCATGAGGCTTACTGCCTGTCAAGCATGTTATCTTCCTATATTAGATAAGGCTGATGTCAGAAATAAACTCGTAATATCCATCATTACACAAACACATTTCAGCTTCCTGTGAGGTTGATCCATTATGTAGAAGGTAAAGGCAGGTCATTAGAATGAATGTTTTTCAAGTTTCAACATGTCACAGGTTAGAATTCTTGATATTATTTTAGGTATTGAGACTCGGTTGTTTCGTGGTGTTTGTAGATTGTTGCTATCTTTTGATATTAGAAGCTTTGGATAAACAAGCATTAACAGATAGTGCACTTTTGCAGGAACAGATATATCCCTCTTGCTGTTATATACACTAATTTGTACACATTCACTATGTGCAACCTTATTTTCTGTCACATTTTCTTGTTTCAACATCTCCTATTTATAGGTTTGCCTTGAGACTGACTGAAATAACTTTTATGGCATTAACTTTGGACCTTGTTGATTAGCACTATGATGAATTGTATAGGAGGAATGTAAATAGGAAAGTTTACCTTGTGGGAACTTATTTTCATTGCATCATTACTTGTGTGAAAGTATAAAGGTTTAGGTTTGTAACAGCAGGATTTGTGGATTACTTTTTAAAATTGCATTGGAATCTTTCAAGTTGTATTTTCTTAGGTAAGACCTTAAACAAACAGCATTAGTTTCTGAAATGTGTTTAGTGGAGCCACAATCTGTTGAATGGTAATAAAAGAGTTTAGAGTGTATGTCTGTCTGTGTGTACATTTGCCTTTTGCTTTTGCATTTTATGGTTTGATGTTGAGTTCTTCAGGGAAATGTCATTTTCACATGTCCAGTGGAAAAGTTACTGTCATAATGAGATATGTACATTGCAATTATATATTTTTTTGCTAGACATTGTCATGAAGCTTACCCCTCCAAAAAATAATTTGTAGGCATTATGGACAACAGCAGTCTTATGCCAGCCTTTTACCGTGAAGAGGCTAATAAGCTCCTGGCCAAGTATTACCCCATTGAGATCGACCCAAAGATGTCGGAGGAAGAGAAGATTCCGTACATGATCGAATGGTACAATCAGATCCATGAGCTAATCATTAAATGCAAGGTCAGCCAGAAGTCTCTTGAAGAGATGGTCAGCAGTAGTAATGCCAGATTAAGGTAAAAGTTTACACATTATCTTTTATTCTTGTTGGCTTTCTCTCTCCTATCATGATACACTGTGTTTACGTTGGGTGCCATTTTTTCCCATTAGTTATGAATATTTTTTAATGTTAGGTCAGTTATTTTATATTGTTCTAAGGTATAACTGAAATTTTCTTTGCCTCTCCAGAGATGGAACTCGAGATCTGTGCAAAAAGCTTCATGAGTATGGTGTTCCAGTGCTAGTTTTCTCAGCTGGAATGGGCGACATATTGGAACAAGTATTGCGTCATTTTGATGTTTATACGGACAACCTTAAAGTGGTTTCCAATTTCTTCAAGTATGATGAGGAGGTTGGTTTATGGAATAATTTTGTTTTGATGTAGATGATCTAATAAAAGATAAGTAGAATTATCAAATGGTTCTACTTTTAGGAAAATGGACAACTTAGATAATGTATACAACTTAAGGCCTTGAATGTGCCTTTTCATTATTCCTTTTTTTGTCTACATTATTCCATTTCTTTTGGTAACAGGGAATAGTCGTTGGTTTTGAAGGTGACTTGATCCACATGTTCAACAAAAATGAGAACGCCATCCACTCATCAGACTATTTTGACAAATTGACCGGGCGGAACAATGTGATCCTTCTTGGGGACTCTTTAGGGGATATTAAGATGGCCGTTGGAGTTCCGCAGCCAAGTAATGTATTGAAGATTGGCTTTCTGAATGACAAGGTAAGGGTTCTTAGTCATTTTCTGTGTCTATATAATTTGTTATTGTTGATGCTATTACTTCTGAAGATAGTAGTTGTCTGTTTGTTTTGTGTGTGGTTATGAAACAGATTCTTTTCCTGAGATAGAAAGTCTCATTTTTCAGGAATATATTTATGGGCTTGTGTGTATGTATGCTTGTGCTTGAATGTGTGTGTCTGTTGTTTGTTTGTTTTATTTTAGAAAATAGAGAAATTGCTCAATTAGGTATCTTTCCTTAAGCTTTATCTAATGCAAGTGAAATTGTTTCAAAATCCTCATTTTCTAGGTAGCTGATATGTGTATAATGCATAGGATCTTTGGATACGTCTCTTTGCTTATACAATTAAAATTGTGTTTTAATTTTTTCACTTATTGTTGGTAAATTAAATGATAATTGACTATGAATACTACTAATAGTGGTAGAATGATTTAATTAGTAATAAATAATTAAATTTTATGTTTGCTTATGAGTCATTAATTGCTTTAACCATTAAATGAATTTTGATTCTTACCTTGAAGCTTATGATATAGAAAATTGATTGGAAGTAATTATTTTGATGAATGACCTTATTCATGCATGCCATAAATGGGTTTAATGGTCTCATTGCAGTATGATTTATTCTCACATTTTTTCCAGGTTGAAGAAAGACTGGAGGCCTACATGGATGGGTTTGATATTGTATTAATTGATGACCAAACAATGGATGTAGTTAACTCTGTAGTGAGGCTTATGGAATAGTTCGGCCAGATTATTGACTTCAAAGCATAAAATCAGGTTGTCATATGTGCAAAAAGCAATTTGTTAAGTGGTTATGCAAATGTCATTAATCAAAGGGAAGTTATGTTTGCACTACTGCTTCTGTACACAAAGCACCATACTTTCTATGTGTATGGAAAAGCATTTACAATTTAGGGTGTGGGGATTTTAGCATGAGTTTGAATGAAAGTCTTAGATGTTTTAGCGCATTTTTTAACTCGTTAGTTAATCGTCGTGTTCTTGAAGAGTCTGAAAAAAAAACAAGCTTTTATTTGCTACCAGGTATGAGTATGATTTTTTTTTGTACTCGGTTGTCATGCTTTAACATGACTGTCAAGATAATGTAATCTTCAATTGGTGTATTCCAGTTTGTAATGCGCATAAAATAGCATGATTTGGTTTTCAAGGCCAATGTGTTCAATATGTCTGTAAGAAATATTCAGGTCGAGATATTTCCATTTCCAAGATTAACAATTATTTCAATTATTTATAAGAAATTAATGGCAGTAGAATCAAATTATTTGTTACTTGGTTCTTAAAAATATAATCTGGACCAGTAACATATTTGTAATGGAGTATTAAAATATTACACTATGTCCAAGTTGTATTTTTAAAAAAGGCTTATATGTTGATGCATCTGTTCCTAAATAATTTAAATTGCCAAATTACATAAAGATAATCAGTTTTAAAAAATAGTAAAGAAAAGTTTAACATGTTGAGGGCAAATATACATGTAAAATTCACTCTGATTTTAGTTTATTATCATTATTTTTTCCACAGATGACTCCACAAGAACTTGGTCAGAGGAGTCAGTCATTTCAGTAATAGTTATATTTGTAATTTTATTTTTGCTATTAGTCTTTCAGTAATAGTTATATTTGTAATTTTATTTTTGCTGTCTTGTTGATAACATTACAGTGTACATAATGTCTGTAATGATAATAATAATAATAATAATAATAATAATAATAATGATGGTAATGATAACATCAACAGTAATATTTCAAACAAATTAGGAAAAAAGCTTTAACTAAAAATTCAAATAGTGAAATAATCAAGTAAGGTCAGGTAAGTCTACTAATTGACTCCTTTGGTGATGAAGTGCTTATGGAACCCCTCTCAGTAAACAAAATTAATAATAAACTAAAATCATAGTTAACGTGACATGTATTTTTGCACTCTTAAGTACCAATAGGTGAATTTAGGATCAATAAATTACTCTTTTTAGATTTGATAATGACTATGTAATGTGTATGAAGAAAAGAACTGTATTTAAAGTGTGAGTGAGCAAATCCTCCCGGAAGTATTCTCTAGACAGAATATGCTGGTAGAAAAAAGTATCTCGTCCACCTCAGTGTAAACCTGAATGAGGTTACGCAAGTTATAAAAAAAACATATGATAAAAATGGGTGAGGTTTCATATGCTTACAGAGGATTCCTTTGTTAAAATGGTTGTTAAAGGTGGAAGTGATGTACGTGTTGTCTCTTATAAATGAGTTGTATTATCTTAAGTGAATACTTCTAATTGGAATTGGATATAACAGTAATTTAAATTTTTTCTATCAATAGTAAATTCCCATAATAGTATAATACCTTATTGTAAAAGGAAATGTTATATCTCATTTATTTATAAGTATTCCATCATGTGAAAATGAGTAATTTGTTTTCCAGCCGTACAACCACATCTAGTAAATCAACTACCCAGACAATAAATTTATGTAGCAGAACTTGCGTCACAAATAAAATTTTGGAGATTACAAACCAGATCTAAAATTCCTAGTCAAAAAGTATTTAACAGGATGTGCAATGTAGTAAATATTAAACTAAGACAAAAGTTTAGTTTTTACTTGTTGCAGACACTTGTCATTGAGTTTGGGTGAAGTGCTTGTGACTACCTACATCTTGGGTGGAATGGTGGCTAAAATTAGTCTTTCACTTTAGCATTGGTAATGTGTGTAGCAAGTTCAAGTAGACCAACACAAGCAGACCATATCCACTGAATAGATGGGAAAGTAAAAATGTGGCTTTCAGTAGAATACAGTTATGCTTTTTTTTCTTTTTTTAGTAGATTAAAGAGTCTGTTTACAAACAATAACATGTATAAATAGTTTTATCATTATCTTCAGCTTTGACCATGCCCATGGTCGGGCAAAAGCACCAGATAATGCCATCTGCCTGATAGTTTGGCCATTTACTGCTGGGTATAGATAAGCAACTCATCCAGACACCAGCACCCATGTGTACAACACACAGACTTTGCACAGTAAACCATCAAAATCCACTGGGTACTGTTCAGTTATATGCAGGTGGCCTTAGGGTTACATATGCAATACCTGCTGATTATCAGAATGCATAAAGTCAATGTTATTGAAAAGAATGCAGTAATTGTATGAAAATTATAAAGAAAAGGGTTCTGATTTTATTTATGCTAAAAAATAATATATTACGAATAAATTTTTAGGAATTTATTTGTATTACCACCAAATGAAACTGAATTTTTTAATGGAAATTACATTGAATTGTTAATTAATCTAGTAAAGTTGATAAGCATATAGCAATAAAAGTACAGTATTAGCCAAGGCATGTTCACTTTAATAAATTAGGTACACATTTGTTATTTTGGCACTATTGAAACCTGCCTGCAATACCAACTAATTTTGGTGGTTTGTTAATTTTTAAAACTGAAATAAGTTTTGCTAATTACTTTTGAAATCAGTTGCTGTCTATCCAAGAGTCATTTGCCAAAAATGGAAAATTTTAATCTTTAATAGTAAAAAATATTTTAGTAATAGCTTCCAACTCAGTCTGTACAATGTAGGTTGTTTCTTAATTGCAATACTTTTAATCAGTAAATGAAATGAGATATTTTCTTACTGAATATCGTTGTATTTGTGTTAACAAAATTTCCAAACAATAGCTCCTATCTTTAAGTTTTATCAGGATGGGATATTATAAAAATAGAAAATAATTTTACCAGCTAAAAACAGAGCACAAGGCAATGCTCAAATAGATGTAGATAACCTAGTAAGCTTTTTTGTATTTCTTTGCTTTTTATACTTCTGAATTGGCTTGTTGGTGGTTTGATAAATTTCAGTGGACATGGCAGTAATAAATGTAAAAGTTACTCTAGTCGGTGGTAAAGTTTGATACCTTGGTGAAAAGCCAACTTGCAAAATGGTGGACATATTGGAGCTCTTGTATATTTCATTAATACCTAATGACTATTTTTCAGATATTGTTACCAATGGCTACCAAAGGATATACCTTCCTACAATACATTTAGAAAGCCCCCAAAATAACAAGAAAAAATCTGCTGCATCAACTAACTGTTAATCAACATAAACTGTAGACTAATTACTATTTTTTTTTTGCTGAATGTAGATCTGATTTAACACCAGTTGATTATGTAAAAAATACAAAAGGACTGCTTGTAAATAACATTAAGTGCTCATTTGTGCTTGGTTCAATGTATTATTCCTTTTACACAAGGATTTTTTCACAATCTTTTGTCAATCAATGAAGGTATGGTTATTAGTCATACAACTTCCACTTGACTGTTCAAAGTTGAAATTTGCTTATTTTTGTAATAAACTTTATTGGAACAAATACATATCAACATAAACTTTCATCCTTTTGTTTTAGTGCCTTATTTTGATCACCAAGAATGCGTACCCCAACTGAACTAGGGTTATAATTAAAATATGCTCTTGTATTTTTTTCTAAAAAGCATTGGGCATTAAAGTCATCTTCATTGAAAATGTTAAATTCACAACTGCGACTGTAAAAATGCATCCAGAAACTGTATCAAGAATACACTTCATCCTCACTATTCTTACTTTCCTTTTTAAATAAAGCTTGTGTTCTTTATTTTCTCTATAATTAGAAAAGGTCTTATACCCATATTTGAATGAAATAAGGGATTTATTAACTGCCAGTGATGGCAAATACAAATATGCCAAGCCCATCATGTTTAGTTTGTCTTTACAGATATAGAGCTTCACAAGTACTTCAATTACCAATGAACCATTTACTAGTACTACCCATGTTTAACTTTTTAAATCTTTTATTGCTGTTAGTAATATCAATATTACATTAATTATGTAATAATAGCATCATCAAATTTTTTAACTTTAGTTAAATCTTTTTTCTGGAAAATCAGTTGAGGTCAAGAGATCTACAAACTGACTTTATGGTGGCTAAGAACTTGTGGAGACAAAATATAACATTTTTTTGGCAGCATTATGTTAATGTACGTAACTGCAGTTAAAGGAAGAACATTAACGAAGGAAATAGAAACTAAAAAGTACCTGTACATAATATATTTGTAAATTAAAATGGGTTCAGATCCCCTATACAAATTATTAACATTTCCTTACACAACATGGAAAGATTCCCACAGACTTGGGAAATGTACTGTCATTATTTAAAGTTGTATCTTTTCTTTATTATCACTTGCCCTGTTACTAGCTTTTATCGCTGAATCATTATGTTCCCAACTAATCATAAATACGTAAAATGTATTCTTTTTTATTGGTCATACACACTCTCTAGGGCAAGCTCAGGTTTGTCATAGCCCATTTCTTCTGGGGTGCTGATGCCCAACTGAGCCAGTGTTGGCTGGATCTCCTACAAAACACGAGACAAATTTGTATAAATATAAAATCTAATAATAAATTATCCACCTCATACGTCAGATCCTTACAAGTTTGACTCAATATAATTACTTGATATTCCATTAAATAACAATTAAAAATTAGAAAACCAGAGTCATATTATAGATAATCAGTTTAAGCTTACCTGTAAAACATAGGGATAGATTTCCTTTTGTTTGGCACCACACTTGTCCTTGATTGCCTCAATGAAGCGCACTGCCAGGGCATAGTCATTGCAACGACGGCAAGCATTCAAGGCAGCAACAATGATCTTGGGCTCAGGAACCAGGTCCATACCACACAGATCATTCATGGCCTGAATTTAATTTAACAATTAATGCTGATACTTGCACAATTTGTTACAAACCATGAAAAAACAAACTCCATGATAGGTAAGTTTCACTTTTCTTCCTCTTTTACCTATTATAAATTTTGAATATACAGCAAGACAAAAAATAGGCAAAACTCACCTTGCGAACTTCCCAACCATCAATGTCTGGTCGGGAGAAGTATGCTTCATAACGGGCATCAAATTCAGCATCTGTCTCCGTTGAATGCTTGGACATGCTACGACTGGCTGTCGCTGTAAGAAATCAAAAAAAGTTTCATTACGAATAACTAAGACAACAAAACTGTCTTTATAATTTTTACTTCTTTAGAATGTGTTGAGCTTTAGTAATGGAAGAATTTGTGTATCTAGATAAGTCAATAATGCAACCCCAAAAAGGGCAAACACAAATGGACAGTCAAAATCTGCTATTTACATATATTAGGTTATCATCCTCAAAATCTAAAAATCTCCCTGCTAAATGGAGCCAAAGGAAAGTACTAAACACTGTAATCATCTTTTGGGATTGTGGGGCAAGGGGAATAAAAATCATAACAATCATAATAATAAATTTAAAATAATGGAAGATCAGTGGCTGTATTGGGTATCTTATTTCACCTGCAATATGGTTATGATTTTTCAAGCAGTACTTAGGCAAATTTTGGTCTTTTGCATTTGAAGACCTTATTTTATTCACAGTTATCAGTTTACTTACCTTGCATGAATGAAAATGTTAGAGATTGCTATAAAAAAAATAAAAATGTATAGGAGAATCCAGTCATATAAAAAATAAAAAGACAATGTTTCACCAAAGGAAATAGTGTGTGTGTGTGGATGGGGATCTTCACTGAATGAAATATGACAGGTCCAGAATTACTACATTTCATTCATAAGGTTGAGGTAGGAAAATGTGACTGTGCCATTGGCTCATGCAGAGAATCTACATGGGAATCGAGGATACAGGGGTGATATCATGGGTGTGGTTGATTGGAAACTTGCCAGACATAAGGCAGAGGATACTATTTCATTCATTATAAAAAAGTCGCAGGAAAAAACTCCACTAGCCTTGCCAAAATTATAGAATATGACTGTAGCACACATTAAGCAACTAGCCATTATTGTGGCAAATAAGAATTTAGTGGTTATGCATGCTAGTATTGCAAGCAAGACTACTTGCCTCTTTGCATAAGAATGTCTCACTACTCAGTTCATAGCTGTTCCAGTCTGAACTCCCCAAATGTTAAAGAGGAATTAGCCTTCCCACTTATCATAAACATTTACATTTTCAATCTTGTTCAAAACTTCCTGCATCAACAATTATTTCACATAGAACTATCCAGAGCTGTCTACTGTACTGCAAGTCTTTGTCAACTGGAGGATCTACACAAGATTATTTCTTAACTGTAGTTTACTGCATTTTATATTCTATCATTGGTTTATCGGGTTCTGTCTTAGTAAGATAGTACTAAGATATATATGACAACAAGCACTTTCTTGGGCTCATAGTAACACTGATCAAGATTGAAGTTTGGTTGTCTGCTATATTGTCGCCTCACATGTGAAATCTCTCTCTGAACTCATAGTATCACTTCTGCTGTGTATCCTGGTAATTCAACTTTGGAAGAGAATCTGGGCCCATAATCATCTAATAAATCAATAAAACTGGCTATGATTTCCCCATCAAACCATTCATTCAGTGAGCATTAAAGAGTTTTATAAGGTTAAAGAAAACAAACTTAACTAATCCCAATTTGTTTAGGATTATTCTTATTCTACTTCTGGATTTTTTTTTTACAGTATGGACATGCTCATCAGAGACAAAGTCCCAAAACCCAAACCTTGGTATGTATGGCAAGACAGAGCTGAAGCTCCAGAGCAGAAAGTGGAGTTAGGCTGTGAGTGTCATTTTCCACAATATTTTTCCTTTTATTTGTGATGCTACCATTAATGTCTGGAGATTATTACTTGTGCCAATAACTGCAACTTTTTATCCTATATAAGAATACCATCTTCAATTTGTTCTAGCTTAGTACAACCATACTGCAAAGATTAACCCTATTACTTCGTACACTGGTATCAAATATTACAATATGCCCTTTATAATTATAATGTTAAAAATTTTTGCAACAAAAGGTACAATTTCAAGTGAATTGGGATGAAACAGGCCACAAGGAAAATACCCTATTTAGATATCTTCTGCTAGCATCTTCAAAACAATTTGCAAAACTTTTCTGTTTTTATTTCTCTTCACCAATCTTATACTTTCAAGCAACAAATACACAAATTTTGCTTAGTTTACATATACCAATATCATTAGTGTCACTCAAAAACACTGACATATAACAAAAACTAAGCAAATTCAGTGTAGCATATCACTTTTCATATTTGGTTAATCTTTATGGTATGGATGCACTACACTAGGGCTAACTGTATACAATATTCTTGTAGAGGATAAAACATTGCAGTTGATGGTACAAGTAATAATCGGTAAGCATGAACAGCAATACCACATATAAAGGAAAAATATTGCAGAAAGTCCCTATCCACGCCTAGATCTACTAGATACTTACGACTCTTAGCTCTATCTTGCCAAAAGATATATCAGAAGCAAATAGAGACTTACTGCAATAGCCACAGTCCTTGTGGGTGCTAAGAGAATACCATTAAATTAAGTTACCGCAGAGTTAAGTTGTTGGTTACGAGGCGAAAAAGGCTGGACTTGGTCGCTGGAAGCATCTGGGGATTTTGTCTCCGCATGGTATTGTCCAAACCTAATTTATTAATTTTTGATGCTATTCTTTTCCTGCACAGATCATATATATCAGTGGGTGTAGTTTTTGCATAACTTTATGGCAGTGGCCTTATAGTGTGGTTGTTATGGTAATATGAGACATACATAAGCCCTCAGTAAATTATATGACTCATAATCAGCATGGCATTAGTGAAACTTGCCATCAATATCATATTTCTAATGGGTCATTGTTCGAATATCTTCACATGACCAATCCCAACGAAAGTAGCATCAATGAATTCCACTAATGCTGCGTTTGGAACTCCTCGTCCTGCTTGTCCAGACAAGTTGGACAACACGTTTTGACATTTCGGAACCTCTACTTTCTCGTCCTGGACAAGTTGTCCATCTCGTCCTCCTGTGAAGCTGGGCGAGCAGGACGAGATGCCACAAAAGCATTTGTATGTAAACACTGACAGTTGCAGGGTAATTTTATGGTCCTTTAACCAAGATGGTAATTACTTATTTTCCTTACACAGATTCCATACCTCTCTATGTAGTTAGTAACTCAGTGTAAGAAACAAATATGGAGCATTTGGTTATTTGTGTTATATATCTCAATTTTATGTAATTTTCAACTTTAAATAATACAGCCTGTGGTCACAACGGCCAGGAATACAGTGCACAGCATAGAAATGGCGTTCTCAATGGAGCTGCCGCTCTTCCAGTCACTGCTTATGCCTGTTACATTCTACATTTGTTTATCAATGGGAACAAAGCTAAAAAACCCTTCTAAGTGCCAAATGCGTCAAATCTCACTCCAAGAGGTTTGTGCACTCGTGGCGAGTCCTTTCCGTTACCCTGGCCCTTGCAAATGACGGCAGTTCACATGACCGGGTAGCTGCTCAAGTTTTTCCTTGACGTGACCGCAACGTCATTCGGGACCAAGGGGTTGATAATATTATAAAAGGATATTTTTGTGTCAGTCAGTTGCAGGTGAGTTAAATATGGATCAATGGAGTTACAAACTTACGCAGCATGTAAAATAAAGACCAGTATGTTAAAAGAGTGCATGTTTACTTTCAAGCCAGTTGCACTCCGGGCAGCAAGTCTCAGAGGCTCCGAGCGCAGCCTCGTTATCTTACTGGTCCTGACAAGTTGTCTGGATGAGCAAAAAGCGGAGTTCTAAACACAGCAGAATCCTATACTACCCATTTAAGTGGGACATTTGCCACAAAATGCCCCAAACCCCCGCATTCTTGGTCCCAAAAGAAGGGTAGGGCATGAAAGGTACATTGCAAATTATGCAAATATGGCCTTTCTGCCCAAATTTACCCACTTCGTAAATAGGCCTAAATATACATTGGGAATCGCAACCCATTAACCAATAAACACTCCATTTCATCCTTTCCATCATTCATTACACACTACCAGCCTTAAAGCCCAACAATAAGCTCTCAACCAGAAAATAAACCGAGCCAGAGACAAGAAATAAGGCCAACAAAGTCTGCCTTCTCCTTACTCTCCGTTCACCTTCACGGAGGTTTCCCCTTCGTCACGTACACAAGTTATCTCTCCCAAAATCCCCATTTCCCGCTCCACTCACCCGCAGGAATCCTCGAGGAAGTCTCCAGCAGAGATGCCTTGGCGACATGGCTGACCCTCGTGAGCGCAGAACGGAACATCTTGGAGGAAATCAAGGAACTCGAGAGAGTGTGTCGTCTGAGCGGCCGGTTGCGAGCGATGGAGGATCAGCTGAACGAGGCCGGAGGGTCGGCAATGGACGTGGTTCTCAGGGATGGCTGGCTTGGTTGAGGGCGATTTTAGCCTATTTCTAAGGGAAAATAATGCTTTTTGGATTCATTTTCGGGTCTTAGGTAATACGAACTGTATACATGTTGCATTGAGATCTTAAATACTTTCGATTCGTTATTGCATAATAGTTCGGAGGAATATTTATGTTATCGATTGCAGAAGGAATGGTTCGCTTGCGTCATATTTATCTATTCTTATATCGATTGCATAGTTGGTTTTGGTCTTGAAAGTAGTATCACTTGTGAGAACACTTTCATCCAAGCATGATTCTAATAACTCAGCAATAGGCTTTGCAGTTAAAAGGGAAAATTCGGCAACCGTGGCGGGAATTTCAAACGGTTCCGAACATTAAAATAACATATTTCTTCATCAATATTATAATTTCCATCACCATGTACATTACCATGATATTTGTGATAACAATGATAATGATAATGATGATAGTTATAATAATGATGTTGATGGTGAAGTGATGAGGATCATGATGGTGATAATGATAATAATAATAATAACAACAACAACAACAACAATAATAATAATAATAATAATAATAATAATAATAATAATGATACTAATAATAATAATAATAATTTTAATAATAATAATAATAATAATAATAATAATAATAATAATAATAATAATAATAATAATAATAATAATAATAATAATAATAATAATAATAATGATAATAAAAGATAATAATAATGATAACAAAATGATAATGATAATAATAACTAATGATAACAGTGATAATGATGATAATGATAATAATAACTAATGATAACAGTGATAATGATGATAATGATAATAACAACAACAACAGTGACAAGGATAACATTGAAAATGATAATAACAATTAAGGCAATGGTAATGATGATAATGATAATAATGATAATAATAATAACAAAAAGAACTACTGCAACAACAAAAACAATGATAATAACAAAAGTATTAATGATAATAATAACAATAATAATAATGATTATGATCATGATAATAATAATAATAATAATAATGATTATTATCATGATGATAATAACAATAATGATAATGATGATGATAATAATGTTAATGGTAATGCTAATAATAGTAGTAGTAATAATATTAATGATAAGAATGATAGTAATGATAATATTAATAACAACAACAATAATGATAATGGTGATAACAATAGTAATAATAATAATTAATATTATCATTATAATATTAATGATGATAATAATAATAATGATAATAATTACAATAGTAAAAATAACAATAATAATAACAATAATAATAGTAATGATGATAATGATGATGATGATATGATTATGATAATAATGATAATATTGATAATAATAATCATAATGATAATAGCAATAATGACAATGATAGTAATGATAATGATAATAATAATACCAATAATAATGATGATACTAGTAATGACAATAACAGTGATGATAACAATAATAACAGTGATGATGATAATGATAATAATGATTATGATAATAACGATGATGATAATAATAATGATGATGATAATGATAATGATAATAATAATAATAACAATAACAATAATGATAATAATAATAATAATAATAATAATAATGATAATAATAATAATAATAATGATAATAATAATGATAATAATAATAATAATAATAATTATTATTATTATTATAATGATTATGATGATAATAATGATTATAATAACAATAACAATAAGGATAATAATAATAATAATAATAATAATAATAATAATAATAATAATAATAATAATAATAACTATTCTTATTATTATCATCACCATCACATCATCATCATTCTCGTTATCATTATTATCATTATCCTTATCACAAGCATTATTTTCATGGCTGTTATCATCATTATAATTGCTGTCAATGTCATTATTTTCATTATCATTACTATTCTTATTATTCATAATTGTTATCATCATTCTTTTCATCATTATCATTAGTATCATCGCTATTATCATTATTATTATGACTGTTATCATTATCATATTCATTATCATTATTATCACAATTATTATTAGTAGTATTAGCATCATTATCATGATTATCGTTATGGTTATAATTATTATTTTTGTTACTACTTTTATCATTATTGTTATAGTCATTATTGTTATATTCACCATGTTTTCATCATTATAATTTTCTGTGATTATTAATAATCATCAATGTTATTATTACCATTTTCATTATTGCTGTTGTTTATATTATGATTATGATTATCATTATAGTTATTATTAGCATTATTGTCACTAGTATTATCTTTATTTTTATCTATCATTGATATTACTCTTGTCAGCTTTGTACTGTGAACATTATTGTTATTGTTGTTATTATTATCATTAATATTATTTTTATTATTTTTTTTATACCATCACTGTCGGTTATAATCACTATCATCATAACTTTATTATCGCCATTGTTATTATTCATTATCATTGTCATCATCACTGTCATAATCATTACTATTATCATTAATATGGCTACCATTATCACCGCTATCATTATCATGAACATTATTAACATTATCATTATCATCATCATTATTACAGATATTATTTTTGCTACTATCATCATTACTATTATTACTATTATTATCATCATCATTTTGCATCGCCCTCGGGAATGAGCAGGGTTGAAGCGGTTGTAAAGGGAAGTCAAAATCAGGCAATTGAGATGCAGTATTTCCCCTCCCCTTTAGTTACCTCCTCAAGGACAATACTCACGTTTTAGGACGCGTGGAGGTTATATATTTTTTTTCAAAGAACGCTGGTATTTTTTTTTTTTTTGTATCATCTTCAACCTCACATCCCCTTTTATAATGATCATATTTACATCAACACGTGGAGCCAAGGACAAAAGGTGTTAACGAAGCCAGAGCTGGTTAACGTTCGGATAATCTGGACGACGCATGGGAACTCCGCAGTCCAATCTTACTGGAGTAGGAAAAATGCATGACGAAGAAGTCTCCTAAAAACAAACATGGGCCGTCTTGTTGTGGTGTGGGGTTTGAGTTCCAAGCTAAATATGTCTCAGGAATCCCCCCCCCCCCTCTTTGCTTCCGGTTGAGTTGGTCTCTCTGCTTAACGGGGCTCATAGGGGGGGGAGGGGGGAGGAGTTGTTCCTGTTGTGCTGATCCAGTAGCTGGGGTCACACTTTCCCACCAGGGATGTATCTCACCAGGGAGGTGTCACCTAGTCACGTGTTTGCCGTGCGTGGCATCCCTGTGAGCTGGGAGACATGGGCCCTGGAGGTTGAGCGATTTGTGTGTGTGCAACTTGCGGTTAGCAACTCTTCAGCCTCTCGGCGAATTGGTCCAGCTTTAGGCACGTTAATCAGCTGGTCTCCTTTGCAGCAATCACTGCCTCGTCGACATAGCACAGTCCCGCCGCTGCCTTCGGCTTGTGGGAATAGCTGCGTGTCCTCTCTAACCCCTGCAGCTATTAGATGGGCTGGCTACAACACATAGGCTCCCTTTGTTGACGCCTAAGCGGGTAGAATGGGATAAAATCAATATTCATGATAAAAAAAAAACAAAAACGCAATGCTACCGAGTAAATGAAATGTCGACTCTAGTTTTCTTTTGTGAATTTTGTTTGTACGTAGATGGCTTTGCAAGTGCTCAGCCGTCAATGAGCCCGGGATAAGCCAGATGGGAAAAGCCTCGCCCAAAAAGGAAGGAGGCCTCTCCCAACAACATCCCTACCAGACACCTCCACCAGAAGAGTTCCCGTCCGGAGTTCATTTCTGCAAAGGCCTCACTATGAGAGGAACAGCCCCTTCTCATTGGTGATGCCCCTGTCGACAACAGGAGTAAAAGTAACAGTTTTCGGGAAATCTGATGAGGCGGTGAAGGTGGCCCAATTTATGCTGAGGGCACAGTGACCCAAATCATTGAAGCCCTGAATGAGAGGAAGCCTCGTTGCACGGAGCTAGACCTCTTTAAACTCAGAACGACACTCCCGACCTCATCCCAAGTTAAATCTCAGCCTAAGAGGGCAAGGAAAAGACGGAGACTGCAAAGATCAGTCTCCCCGGTGACTCTCTGCAGCACGAAGAGACCCACTAAGGGGAGGACAGCAAAAAGGCCAACGAGGACCTCGCAAATAGTTAGGAATATAGCGCAGAGTTCTCCGATCCTGACATACCAAATGCCAATTTGGAGGAGCGTTGTGGCACCCATCTAAACACACTACAGTGGAACATCAGTCCCTTTGTGCTGCCGAGCAAGGACCAGGGTTACTTTTGTTAAGGCATCTACCCCATGTTTCAGGATCATCAGCCCTACAGACTGTGGAGAGGGAGTCGACCATCTTGCTGTCGAGATCCAATTGGCGGTTTCTACAAGCTAACAACGTGTATAGGAGGCCAGGCTGAAGAAGCTTAGGCATCAATGACACTGCGGCACTGGACATTGTCATTATTGGGAGGTATTTAATGACCACCATCCTATCTTATCTACTGGCAGGGGAACAGATGAGCCAGCCGCCACGTACCCGGAGTGCCTCGGGATCGCATATCACAGGATAAAGAATCAACGCTTGTCAGAGGTGGCTCCTGGACTTCAATTTGCCACCGTAGCCCTGGTGGAGGGAATGAGATGGACTGTGACCAAGACCTTCACGAGCGATCACCATGGAGTCGCCCTCGCCCTCCTGGATTCTGGTCTATCGCCAGTGCCTCCGCCCACTCCCCGATGGAAGGTGATCTCTGGTCTAGGGAAGACAAGAGGAAAGGGATCGTGAAGGATTTCATGTTTCATATCATATAGAGTTACTATGATGAATATTTTCTACTTTGTATTGCGTAAATATTTGAGGACAATTCTATATTTCCAATTTACAAGGATTTATTTTCTTACAGCCTCTCACCGCGATTGTGCCCGTACGTACCTTTGTGTGTGTGCAAGCTGTTATCACCTACCAAGTTTGGATACACTATTTATGCCTATCAGCTTGGCATTACGGTTTAGCGGGCTGCAAGTGTCTTACTTGACGCACTCCAACAGGGATTTCTGGTATTATTATGACAAAATAATGGAGACCTATCACTGAGTAAACATACTGGTTGAACTGCAGACGAAACAAAACCCCGATAATATCTCCCTCATGAGTGAAGTTGTCTGATACAAGGTCTATATAAGTACTTTTAAAGACCTTGGTCAGATATGCGTAGGACACTGCCAAGCAGGTTAGATGAAATAGTTGGATTCGGTGGGAAAGTTCTAGCCACCAGACGTCCCTCACTGAAATGCGGCGATGCGTGGGACAGGCTACCAATCGTTAATCTCCCAAGATGCTCTCACCAGGTCCTTCAAGGAGGCAGAGAGACTCCTTGGCTCTTAAATAAGTACCGTTGGTTCCACTGTTTACTTGCCAGGCCGTTGAGAGTTTCGCCCAAGATACGGATTCGATAATTTCCATTATTTTTCATACATACCATCACTTATTAGCATTGCTGGGGGTCTATTCCTATTTTCTCTGTTTACATTTACATATTTTCATCTGCAGTCCGCTATGTCAATTCTACTATGTCTATGCTCTTCAGGTTAAACAATACCTCTCCTATTGCGCAGTCCGGTGTCGTCTGACCTTTCGCAGACTAAATACTAAATGTTTTGTTTCTTATTATTATTCGTAATCTAAAAAAAATGCAAACTTCGAAATAATTATATGGTTCCTCATCACAGACGCGTGATCCTTTCTTAGTGTTTATGAAGGAAAAGGCGGGAAATTTAACGCTAGCTACTTTTTATTATTTATTTTAGTATAATTTACAGCTTCTTGAGTGTTTCCTTGCACCATCAGGACACTGTCAGGTCTAATATGATATTACAAGATCAGCTTCATTTTGTCCATAAGAATGGCATTGATAGTGGCGATAATGAAATGGAAGTGGTAATAGGTGTTTTTGATTATAATAATGCCGAAAATCATTGCGATGATAACAGTTACGAAAGGGATAAAACAACAATAATAATAGTGATTATGATAATGTTAATGATAATAGTAATTATTATAATAACGATAACGATGATTGATGATGATGATAATTAATAGTAGCTGTAATGGTAACAATAACAATAATAATAATAATAAACATAACAACAATAATAACAATGATAATAACAATAATGATTATGTTAGCAATGATAACGATAATTGAAATGACAATGATAATACGAGTAAAGATAAAGGAAATATATAACAACGGCAGCAGTAATGATCCTACTACTATACTATCATTGTTTCTCATGTCGAGTTTCACCAATATGAATATGATATTTATTTGTCTGCTGTTTGTTTAACTTACTACTGTTACTCTCAATCCGATCATAATTATTACTGTCGTTATCATCGTTATTATTATTGTTGTCATTACGACTATTATCGTCATTAGTAGTATTATTATTAGTAGTCATATTAGTAGTAGTAGTGTTATTATGAGTATTATTTTTTTCATCATCTTTAC
>NC_091551.1:51145144-51155144 GCF_042767895.1 Penaeus vannamei
GAGGCGAAGGAGGAGGTAATGAGGTTCGTCCGTCTGTCGTGTTGAGCGATCCATTTTTTTTTTTTTTTTTTTTTTTGATAACGTATTGCCATCTTGGTTGTGTTTGTTTCTGGTAATGTCTCGTGTGGTGGGCGTGTTTTGCGGGGCGGGTTTTTTTCTCTCTTTTAAAGTCTGTGTTTGTGGGTTTGCTTGTTTTTTTTTGCGTGCGGGGTTGCTTGTGGGGTTGTGTTTGCGTGTGTGTGTGGAAGTGTTTGAGTGTGGAAGTGTTTGAGTGTTTGTGTGTGTTTATGTGTGTTTGTGTGTGTATGTGGGCGTGTGGGCGTGTGGACGTGTGTGTGTGTGTGTGTGTGTGTGTGTGTGAGTGTGTTTGTGTGTGTGTTTGTGTGTGTTTGTGTGTGGGTGTTTGTGTGTTTGTGTGTGTGTGTGTGTGTCTGAGTGTGTGTGTGTGTGTGTGTGTGTGTGTGTGTGTGTGTGTGTGTGTGTGTGTGTGTGTGTGTGTGTGTGTGTGTGTGTGTGTGTGTGTGTGCGTGCATGGATGTGTGTGTGTGTGCATAACACGCACCCATGCCCAGGTGAGGCGGCGTGGCAGAGCGCCTCCTGCCCATGGCGCCACCGGTCCATTTTTTTCACACCCCGCCCACCGCCCCCTTCGCCGCGCTCCGAGAACCAAAAGAGCTTGATCGCGGGCGTCTGGGCGTCAGGTAGCCAGCGCGTTGCGGTGGGCGTGGTCAGACGGCAGCGGGAAGACCCTGCGAAGGATCCGTGGCTGGTGGTAAAGGTGCAACACGCGGAGGTCAGTGGCCGCGTGTGTACTAAAACCCGAGGACCACCTCACGTTCGGACACCTGACGGCTGCGCTGCGGACCGGCGGGAGCGCTCGTGCAGACTCCCCCAAAACCTCCCGACGACAAGGACCCGCCGTTGACATTGCCTTCTGCTCAAGATTTCGTGAAGTGTGCGCAAGCAAAGGACTGTGAAGTCACGATGCAAGGAGCGGACACGTAGTGAGTGGACGCGAGACAAGATCCAACAAAAAAGTGATTGACTGGTGGCGATATTGTCCTCAGAGATCGAACCTGTCTCCTTCGTCGCCATGAGGGTTACTGCCGCAGTTCACGTCGTGGTGGCTCTGTGCTTCGTCCTGTCGGTGGCGTGGACGGTCGCCATCCCGGCACGCCCCACGCGCGGCCAAGGCGACTTCGATGCCGAGTTCGACGACGAGAGTCTTGGCGATTCCGCGACTCCAGGGCAGGTGAGGCCAAGATCAGTGTAATCAGGTGGAACAGGGATTGTGCTAGTTCGTCTAGATGTATAAGTATCACGTCTATTTCATATCATTGAAGATGTGTATGTTGATTTTTTTTCTTTTTCAAGGAATGAGAGATACTAAAATTGTCAAATGACTTCAGGCCATCTCCATCTCTGTCGCAGAGTATATAATGAATACTTATTTTCACAACTGACCGTTCATTTCATGCACGATTCTCTTTTTTCTTGAACCATCCTCGTATATGTGTACGTGCGTGCAGGAAGAGAGAGAGAGAGAGAGAGAGAGAGAGAGAGAGAGAGAGAGAGAGAGAGAGAGAGAGAGAGAGAGAGAGAGAGAGAGAGAGAGAGAGAGAGAGACAGAGACAGAGACAGAGACAGAGACAGAGACAGAGACAGAGACAGAGACAGAGACAGAGACAGAGACAGAGACAGAGACAGAGACAGAGAGAGACAGAGACAGAGACAGAGACACAGACACAGACACAGGCACAGACACAGACACAGACAGAGACAGAGAGAGCCTTAGGTTAATTTGCCATTCCACTCTACACAAACCTTCTCATCACGATGTAGTCTTGAGGCCAAATGTAAACAAAGCAGCCGCTCCAACGTCCGGTCTTCCCGCGCTAAGTATATTGAAGTCACATTCAATATATTTGCTCAAGGAACCTCTCCGTGTATCTACCGCGAACGCATCCGGATACTCTCGCAGGTTCGCTTGGGCAGGGACCGTGAATGTAAATGCAGTGTTGAATACAGCAGGGATGTTATTGTAATTTTTAATTTATTTGAGAGATGGTCGTCAGTTCTATAATTTGATTTGAGACTTGCAAACATGTGGATTATGAATATCATTGTTGTTGTTGTTATCACTATTATCATTGTTATTATTGTCATAATAATGGTAATTATTATTATTATTTTGTTATTATTATTATCATCATCATCATTATTACTATCAAGATCATTGTTTTTATTATTATTGTCGCTAGTGTTATAATAATAATGATAATAATCATTATTGTCCATCATTCTCATTATTGGCGTTAGCATCATTATTTCTATTAGCATTTGCAGTATTATCATTAGCATCCTCATAATTTCCATTTCATCATGATTATTATCACCATCATCATCATAGCTATCATGATCTAGGGAACATGTACTTAGATGCCATCCCAATATACTCACCCCCACCCCCCCTCCCCTCCCCTCACCCCTTCACACGCTAACATACATATAACACACACACGCATTTGTAAAATATGCACCCAACCAGAAATGAAGATGGATCTATTTTTTAAAAGAGAAATCACTTTGATATATATTCTTGATGAGGCTATTTTATCCGCTTATATTCTTTATGAGGCTATTTTATCCGCTTCTGCCGCGATAATTTTCCGCCGAGGAGTGATTACTTGCGATAAAGGCGGGAATCCCGTTTGCGGTTCGGGATCCAAGGCGATTAAAACATCACGCGGCAGTTTTGTCCGCCATTACGTGTTATTTTCTTACTTTTGGGGATATTTTGGGGATTCGAATCTCTATTTTGGGGATTCGAATCTTCATTTGGGGGATTCGAATCTTTATTTTGGGGATTCGAATCTTTATTTTGGGGATTCGAATCTTTATTTTGGGGATTCGAATCTCTATTTTGGGGATTCGAATCTTTATTTTGGGGTTTCGAATCTTTATTTTGGGGATTCGAATCTTTATTTTGGGGATTCGAATCTTTATTTTGGGGTTTCGAATCTTTATTTTGGGGATTCGAATCTTTATTCTAATCGTGTGCGTCGTTACGTTTGATGTTCATTTATTATTTTGTGTTTAAAGGTCTTTTATTTTGTTTATCGTTCTCTTTTATTTTCGTTTATCTTTATCACTCTAATTTTATTTATGGTTAAATCTTTTATTTTCAATTATCACTCTCTCTCTTCTGGTTTACCGTTCTCTAATTTTCCATTTGTCTTTTCTCTATCTTTATCGTCCTCTCGTATTTTCAATTATCCCCCCTTCTCTCTCTCTCTCTCGTTTGGTTTATCGTTCTCTCTCATTTTCACCTTTATTGCTCTTTCTCTTATCCTGCTTATCGTCCTCTCTTCCTCTGTTCTTCTTCTTAGTCCTTTGTTTAGTTTGAAGGAATTTTTATGTTTACACAACGAGGTGAACGGACGGTGCTCACCCTAACTCACCTTTGTGCGGTCGTTAAGAAAAACTCTTGGTGACCGGAAGTAATAAACCAGGTGAAAACGGAATCATTCGCAAGTGAAAGATTTTTTATTTGAAGGGAAACAATTTCAATAAATGTGGACATGATAGGGAGAGGAAATTAATTATGAGGGTGCTGCTAAATTAATTTCAGAAGCGTGGCCATATTTCCATTTCTTTTGCTAAATTTGGTGTGACTGGAAGAAAAAAATGTAAATGGAAACGTGAAATTTCTCATACGTGTCATTCTATATATTTGATGTCTAATGACCCCCGAGCGTGACTCAATGATATTTTACCTGTCATTAGCGAACCAGACAAAGGTAATTATCCAACAGAAACTGGAATTTCAAAACCATGAGTTAAAATCTCCATATTCCTAAATCCCTAAACCTCCGCCAGGTCCCACACACACACACACACACGCACACACACACACACGCACACACACACACACACACACACACACAAACAAACACACACACAAACAAACACACACACACAGACACACACACACACACACACACACACACACACACACACAACAAACAAGAAACGACCCTAACGACTAATTCTTTAAAGGAGGCAAAGACCAGACGAGCGAACAACCCACTCGTGTGCATGTAAAAAGAAATACAGTTGTGGTCTCTAACCGCTCTCGGGTCTTATGGGAAGAAGACCATTTTTATGCCGCGGGTTCTAACGGGACAAGACAGTTGACCGAGCAAATGATTATCTCGAAAATTATGATGTTGGCATTTCCTCTACGGTGTCCGAAGGGATCGAGAGAACGGTGCAGCGTACGGTGTCTCTACAGCTGCTTCTGCCGGAGTTTGCGTTCGGATTTCAATCAGCTTTTGGGGGAGTCTGTTGGGGTCTGCTGGGGATGGGGTGGGGTATGGGGGGGGGAGACGTGCCCAGGTAGCAGTTGTGGTGTTTGTTTTGCACCTTCCTCTCTTACTTTTTTTCTTCTCCCCTTCCCCTTCTCCATCTCCTCTCCTCTTCTTCTTACTCTCCCGCCTGTTAGTTTCTTTCTATCTTCTCTCATCTTCTCCCTTGCCTTCCCTTCTCATTATCTTCCGTTCCCCATTCCCGACCCTTACTCTACCTCCTTCCTTTTTCACCTTTTTTCGCTTCATCTTTATCCCCTCCCTCTTGCCTCCTCTTCCTCGTCCTTTCCATCTCCTCCCTCCCTTTCTTTCTTCCATCTCTCCTATTCCATTTTCATCCTTATCTCCCCTGCCACCTCTTCCCTCCTCCTAATTTCCAAAACCCAACCTAACTCCCCATCCTCCCACACTCCCTTCATCCCACACCATTCCCTTCCTTCTCCCGCTCTCCCCTTCCCCCTCCTTCTTCTTTACCCCTCCTCCTCCTCCTCCTTCTTTCCCCCTCCTCCTCTTTCAACCCCCTTCCCCCCTCCTCCAACCCCTTTCCCCTTCCACCTTCTTTACCCCTCCTCCTCCTCCTTCTTCTTTACCCCTTTCCCCCCTCCTCCTCCTCCTTCTTCCTCTCCTCCAACCCCCTTCCCCCCCTCTTCCAACCCCTTTCCCTCTCTACCTCATCCTTCTTTCCCCCCTCCTCCAACCCCTTTCCCCCTTCCTCCTCCTCCCCCTCCTCCTCCTTCTTTCCCCCTCCTCCTCCTCCTTTACCCACCTCCTCTTCTTTCCCTCCTCCTTCAACCCCTTCCCCCCTCCTCCTCCTCCTTATTTCCCCCCTCCCCCTCCTCCTCCTTCCCCCCCCCTCCTCCTAATCCCAGGCATTCACCCCTGTATTTCGCCCTGGGGGTTTTGGGTGAATAGCAGGTGTGTTGTCCTTATACTTGTTGTGTTCCTTGTTCAGACCGCCACTGCTGAGGCCCGCCATACGATAGACATTTTGAACATGTGGCTGATGGAGGAACTGCAATTGGCGCTGTTTTGCGAGAGTATTTGTCAGTTGTAATCTTCCATTAGCTAAAGCAATGGTATTTGTTGTTTTACGAAAGTATTTATCACGTGATTTTCAGTTAGCAAAAGCAATGTCATTTGCTGTTTTAAAAATTTATATATATTTATCACGTGATTTTCAATTAACAAAAGCAATGTCATTTGCTGTTTAAAAAGATATTTATCACGTGATTTTCAATTAACAAAAGCAATGTCATTTGCTGTTTAAAAAAAAAAAAAAAAAAAAAAAAAAAAAATATATATATATATATATATATATATATATATATATATATATATATATATATTTATCACGTGATTTTCAATTAACAAAAGCAATGTCATTTGCTGTTTAAAAAATATATATTTATTACGTGATTTTCAATGAACAAAAGCAATGTCATTTGCTATTTTAAAAAAATATTTATCACGTGATTTTCAATTAACAAAAGCTATGTCATTTGCTATTTTAAAAAAATATTTATCACGTGATTTTCAATTAACAAAAGCTATGTCATTTGCTATTTAAAAAAAATATTTATCACGTGATTTCCAATTAACAAAAGCAATATCATTTGCTGTTTTAAAAAAAATATTTATCATGTGATTTCCAGTTAACAAAAGCAATGTCATTTGCTGTTTTAAAAAAAATATTTATCATGTGATTTCCAATTAACAAAAGCAATGTCATTTGCTGTTAATATATATATATATATATATATATATATATATATATATATATATATATATATATATATATATATATATATATATGTATATATATATATATATATATATATATATATATATATATATATATATATATATATATATATATATATATATATATATCACGTGATTTTCAATTAACAAAAGCAATGTCATTTGTTGTTAAATATATATATATATATATATATATATATATATATATATATATATATATATATATATATATATATATATATATATATTTATCATGTGATTTCCAATTAACAAAAGCAATGTCATTTGCTGTTTTAAAAAAAATATTTATCATGTGATTTCCAATTAACAAAAGCAATGTCATTTGCTGTTTTAAAAAAAATATTTATCATGTGATTTCCAGTTAACAAAAGCAATGTCATTTGCTGTTTTAAAAAAGTGTTCATCAATTATAATCTTCAGTTAGCAAAGGCAGTGACATTTGATGTTTTACAAAAATATTTATCCATTGTGATTTTCAATTAGCAAAAACAATTAAATAAACGGCATGTCTGTAAAAACGATAATTGCAAAATGCATTTTCCTCACTCATTTTTTTTATTTATTTATTATTATTATTTATTTATTTTTTTTTTTTGAGGAACCGTTACTCATTAATTACTGTTAAGATATATGACTTACAGCTTTATGACTTATATTTTTGTATGTGCGAGTAATTACCCAGAATTCTAAAGCATTTGTAGGATTATTCTTTACGAAATCATCATTAGTAGAATTAGTTATTCTTATTATAACTATCATAATTGTTATTACCATCACTGTTATTGTTATCATGATTATTGTTGTTGTTATTATTATTATTATCATTATTAACATTAACATTATCACTGTTATTGTTTTTGTTATCATCACCTTTATCACCATCATCATTATGATTATTGTTATTATCATTATCATAATAATCATTATTATCAATATTATATTATAATTTCCTGATTTTGATTAAAAATATTGTTTGGACTGATTAGTTGATTGGCAATATAAATATGTACTCACTAGAATGAAAAAATATATATAGGTGATTTTAAACACACACTCACTCATACACACACACACAAACAAACACACAAACAATCACACACACACACACAAACACACACACACACACACACACACACACGCTCATAGACTCACACACACACACACACACACACACACACACACACACTCCCCTCCCCCTCCTCCTCACTCCCGTACACCCACCCCACACCCCCGCATTTCCTCCCCCAAAATCCCTGTCATTTCGCTCAGTGACGTCATAATAAAATCTCGCCAAAACTGTGCAAACCTTAGCGGTAAGTTCGTCCCATCAGGTTAAACGTCTATTTTTTTTGCGTTTCCCTTCCCATTCTTTCGTTCAAGCGGGGGACCTGGCTTGTGTACTCTCCCTGAAGGACACATTGGGTGTATTCTGTGTCTGGGTGTCTCGCTTGCTATTTCTGCTGTATGTCAACACAAGTACGCACACGCACGCAATATGCATAGACACATGCATGCACACAGGCACACATGCACGGTCGCACGCACGCACACAGGCACACACAAACACATATATAAATATATAAACATACATACATATATATATATATATATATATATATATATATATATATATATATGGTGTGTGTGTGTGTAGATTATATGTATACATTATGATTTTTTAAAATCTATCAATTTACTATGCAAATGCATGTTTCTGAATGTGTGCATATATATATATATATATATATATATATATATATATATATATATATATATATATACAGTTACACACACACAATTCATTAAAAAAAAATATTCGATATGCATTTAAATGTAATTATCGTATCGTCTTAAGTACACACGAGTGTTCGTATGCGTGACTGTGTCGGCGACTTGTTCCTAATGACACGAGTGTGGATCCTGCTGCCACGGCGGTGTCCGGATGCGACGCTCACCGGCTTCGTTCTGCTGGGCTGCGTTCGGATGGCCTTTCTCGGAAGCGCTCTTCTCTAATCGTTTGCACGAAGCCATTCTTTGCGTTTTTGTTCAGGTCTGCGTCCGTTTGCCTCTTCTGATTCGTGCTCTGCGAGTTGTTTTGTTTATCAAGGGTGTATATAAACACACACACACAATGTATATATATATATATAAATAGATACACATATACATACATATATTTATATGTATATAAATATATATATAGTAGTATCAGCATATGCCAACATTTTATTAGTAATGCCAGACCACTTATCGCTTGTATGTAAAAAAGAGCAAAGAGCCAAGAACACTGCCCTGAGGAACCCCAGAAGACACACGGGAATACGAGCTAAAGTTACTATCAACACGAACACGCTATTGCCTACCAGTTAGAAATCCATTTAAAATACTAAAAACTTTAAGACCAACACCAACAGACTAACTTAAAAATCAAACCTTTGTGATTAACAGTGTCAAAAGTGCACTATAATCCAGCGAGACAAGTCTTGACTCTTGACCCTTATCTAAAGCAGACTCCATTTCATGCACTAACATAAGCAGTGCATCATTGCAGCCGAGTCCCTTTCTAAAACCAAACTGAGTCTCTGGAAGAAACGGTCTCAAATTTACAGAAAAACGTTTGACCAGCAAACGTTCAAAAACCTTGGATAAAATTGGTGTAACTGAAATAGGCCTATATACAGTAGGTGAAGACTGCAGTGGGCCCTTGGGAATAGGGATAACATTACCAAAGCGCCAGTACTCTGAAAATGACCCTTGGCGAACTAAAAGGCCTAAGATTACGACTAATTTAGGAGCTAATTGACCGTTTAGTATTTTTAAAATCAAAGGAAACAAGCCATTAGAGTTTCCTCCACCATATTCATCTAATTCTGAAACCTGATACCTGATTTCAGAGAACCTGAAAGCAAATGAATCAAAGCATAGCAATGGGTGACACGAAAAAGAAGTTCAATATCTTCTAAACTTTACTTTGAATTAAAACAATCTACTAACAAGGTAGCTTTCTCAATCGGACTACATGGAACGCTACCATTAGGTTTCATTGAAGGAGGAATGGAGGACTCAAGACCAAACAGATGCTTTTTAAGTGTTGATCATCTTTTATGAGGCTGTGAGGTTTATGAGAGAGCTTCTTTCAAATGAGCATTATATTCAGATTTAGCCTCCTTATAAACATTAGTTGCGGTGTTTCGCATGACAACATAATTCTCCCAATAACGACTAGTGCAGTTTGCAAGTACGGTCAGCTACATGCACACATACACAGACACACACACCTACATACATGCAATTACGCATACACACACAAACACACAGCAACAGACACATACACGCACATACACACACAAAAACACGCACACACGCGAAGAGGCAGCTAGACACACACAAACACACACAGCTACACACACAAACACACGAATACACAGCAAGACACACACACATACAAACAGACAACACACACACACACAGCTACACACACACATACACACAGCTACACGCACACATACACACTAACGCACAGCTACATGCACACATACACACACACACATATACACACACATACACATTCATACACATACACGCATACATATATATACACATGCACACACACACACACTCTCTCTCTCTCTCTCTCTCTCTCTCTCTCTCTCTCTCTCTCTCTCTCTCTCTCTATATATATATATATATATATATATATATATATATATATATATATATGTATATATATTTCTCTCTATCTCTCCTCAATCTCACTATCTTTTTTTCTCTATCTCTGTGTGTATACACACACACATACACATCAAAACACACATGCACAAACACATGCGCGCGCGCGCATACACACACAC
>NC_091551.1:51157644-51185100 GCF_042767895.1 Penaeus vannamei
TCACGGACCCCGCGGCGTTCCACCCCATCCTGTTTCCAGACACGCTTTCCGCGCCGTCGGGAGTCCACCCCGTCACCCTGCCCGCCGTGCTCAGCGGGTCACATGCCACGCGGCCCAGCACCGTCCCGCAGCCTTCCACGTCCAAGCCTGTTCTAATCCCGGCTTCCCTCACCAAACCCTACGTGATGCAGGCCACGGCGGTACCCTCGTCGGTGTCTACGCTCTCCGTGGACAAGCCTGACCTGCAGCCCGCAACCCTCACTGAGCCCCTCATACAAGCGCCCTCCACTCTACCGGCCACACTTACTTCGCTGTCAACGGTCCAGCCTGCTGCTTTCCCCGCCTCAGCCACGGGGCAGACTAGTGTCCTCCCCGTGGTCAGTCGCCCGCCTGTGGTTATAAGCCCGTGTTCGCCCCCCGTGTGTGTGATGGCCAATTCGAGGCTACAGAACCCCTATTCGTGTCGCAAATATTACAAGTGTGTTTTATCTAGAGGTGTCCTGGTGGCGCGCTCTTACATCTGCCCCAGGGTGATGCCGATATTCAGTCCGGACCTTCAGATGTGCATCATGGGGATTAAATGCAGGACCCCCTGTTCACTACCCGGTGGAAATGGCACTATAGCGATATCAGAAGTAGTGCCCGGTACAGTCATTAACAAATTGCCTGGAACACTCACGGTTGTGACCTCACTACTGGGTACAGTCACAAGTGTGCTAACCCAGTACGGCACGAGTGTGATATCAGTCCCTGGTGCATTTACAAGCGTGGTTTCATTTCCTGGCTCAGTCATTGGTGCTTCAGCACAGCCAGCTACAGTCACAGATATTACATCATTGCCTGCTAAAGTCACGATGACGGATATAACGGCCTTGACTGGTACAATCACAGGCGGTGCATTGGTATCAGGTGCAATCACAGCTGGAACACCTCTACCTAGTGCAACCGCAAGTGTAATGTCACTGCCTGGAACAATCTCGACTGTCACATCACCATGCGGATCAACGTTATTTCCAGGCATAGTCACAAATGTCATAACACTGCCTGGTGCAATAACCGGTGTCATATCACTTCCAGGTGCACACACAAGTGTAACGACACAATTGGGTAAAGTCACAAGTGTCATATCACTGCCAGGTATACCCACAGGTGTTGCATCATTTCCAGGTGCGGTCACTAGTGTCATATCGCTTTCTGGTACAATCATTAGTATAATATCGTTGCCTAGTACTGCTACTACTTTTACATCCTTCCCTGGAACAGTGACAAGTGTAACATCACAAAATGGTATAGTTCTAGGCATTACATCATTTCCTGGAGTGGTCACAAGTGTGCAGACACTGCAAGACACAGTCACAAGCGTTATATCACAGACTAATACAATCACGAGTGTTATATCACTGCCTGGTACCTTCACAGGTGTAACGTCACTCCCTGGAACAGCCACAGGTGTAACACTTTT
This sequence comes from Penaeus vannamei, assembly GCF_042767895.1. Classification (NCBI taxonomy): domain Eukaryota; kingdom Metazoa; phylum Arthropoda; class Malacostraca; order Decapoda; family Penaeidae; genus Penaeus; species Penaeus vannamei. The sequence goes on from NC_091551.1 coordinate 51,159,107, forward strand.
CCCTGGAACAGCCACAGGTGTAACATCACTGCCTGGAACAGCCACAGGTGTTATCTCATTCCCTGGTGCAGCCACAAGTGTTACAACAGTGTATGGTACAGTCACGAGTGTTATAACACTTCCTGGTGTACCGACAGATGTTGCTTCATTCTCTGGTGCAGTCACAAGTGTTACATCATTGCACGGTACAGTCGTAAGTGTTATATCACTGCCTGGTACCTTCACAGGTGTAACATTTTTCCCTGGAACAGCCACAGGTGTAACATCACTGCCTGGAACAGCCACAGGTGTTATCTCATTTCCTGGTGCAGCTACAAGTGTTACAACAGTGTATGGTACAGTCACGAGTGTTATAACACTGCCAGGTGTACCGACAGATGTTCCGTCATTCCCTGGTGCAGTCACAAGTGTTACATCATTGCACGGTACAGTTGTAAGTGTTATATCACTGCCTGGTACCTTCACAGGTGTAACATCACAGCCTGGAACAACCACAAGTGTAACATCACTGCCTGGAATAGCCACAGGTATAACACTTTTCCCCGGAACAGCCACAGGTGTAACATCACTGCCTGGAACAGCCACAGGTGTTATCTCATTTCCTGGTGCAGCTACAAGTGTTACAACAGTGTATGGTACAGTCACGAGTGTTATAACACTGCCAGGTGTACCGACAGATGTTCCGTCATTCCCTGGTGCAGTCACAAGTGTTACATCATTGCACGGTACAGTTGTAAGTGTTATATCACTGCCTGGTACCTTCACAGGTGTAACATCACTGCCTGGAACAGCCACAGGTGTTGTCTCATTCCCTGGTGCAGCTACAAGTGTTACAACAGTGTATGGTACAGTCACGAGTGTTATAACACTGCCAGGTGTACCGACAGATGTTGCTTCATTCCCTGGTGCAGTCACAAGTGTTACATCGTTGCACGGTACAGTCGTAAGTGTTATATCACTGCCTGGTACCTTCACAGGTGTAACATTTTTCCCTGGAACAGCCACAGGTGTAACATCACTGCCTGGAACAGCCACAGGTATAACATCACTGCCTGGAACAGCCACAGGTGTTGTCTCATTTCCTGGTGCTGCTACAAGTGTTACAACAGTGTATGGTACAGTCACGAGTGTTATAACACTGCCAGGTGTACCGACAGATGTTCCTTCGTTCCCTGGTGCAGTCACAAGTGTTACATCATTGCACGGTACAGTTGTAAGTGTTATATCACTGCCTGGTACCTTCACAGGTGTAACATTTTCCCCTGGAACAGCCACAGGTGTAACATCACTGACTGGAACAGCCACAGGTGTTATCTCATTCCCTGGTGCAGCCACAAGTGTTACAACAGTGTATGGTACAGTCACGAGTGTTATAACACTGCCAGGTGTACCGACAGATGTTGCTTCATTCCCTGGTGCAGTCACAAGTGTTACATCATTGCACGGTACAGTCGTAAGTGTTATATCACTGCCTGGAACAGCCACAGGTGTAACATCACTGCCTGGAACAGCCACAGGTGTAACATCACTCCCTGGAACAGCCACAGGTGTTGTCTCATTCCCTGGTGCTGCTACAAGTGTTACAACAGTGTATGGTACAGTCACGAGTGTTATAACACTGCCAGGTGTACCGACAGATGTTGCTTCATTCCCTGGTGCAGTCACAAGTGTTACATCATTGCACGGTACAGTTGTAAGTGTTATATCACTGCCTGGTACCTTCATAGGTGTAACGTCACTGCCTGGAACAGCCACAGGTGTAACATCACAGCCTGGAACAGCCACAGGTGTAACATCACTGCCTGGAACAGCCACAGGTGTAACATCACTGTCTGGAACAGCCACAGGTTTTATCTCATTCCCTGGTGCAGCCACAAGTGTTACAACAGTGTATGGTACAGTCACGAGTGTTATAACACTTCCTGGTGTACCGACAGGTGTTGCTTCATTCCCTGGTGCAGTCACAAGTGTTACATCATTGCACGGTACAGTCGTAAGTGTTATATCACTGCCTGGAACAGCCACAGGTGTAACGTCACTGCCTGGAACAGCCACAGGTGTAACATCACTGCCTGGAACAGCCACAGGTGTAACATCACTGCCTGGAACAACCACAGGTGTAACATCACTGCCTGGAACAGCCACAGGTGTAACACTTTTCCCTGGAACAGCCACAGGTGTAACATCACTGCCTGGAACAGCCACAGGTGTTATCTCATTCCCTGGTGCAGCCACAAGTGTTACAACAGTGTATGGTACAGTCACGAGTGTTATAACACTGCCAGGTGTACCGACAGATGTTGCTTCATTCCCTGGTGCAGTCACAAGTGTTACATCATTGCACGGTACAGTCGTAAGTGTTATATCACTGCCTGGTACCTTCACAGGTATAACATCTTTGTCTGGAACAGCCACAGGTGTAACATCACTGTCTGGAACAGCCACAGGTGTAACATCACTGCCTGGAACAGCCACAGGTGTAACATCACTCCCTGGAACAGCCACAGGTGTTATCTCATTCCCTGGTGCAGCCACAAGTGTTACAACAGTGTATGGTACAGTCACGAGTGTTATAACACTGCCAGGTGTACCGACAGATGTTCCTTCGTTCCCTGGTGCAGTCACAAGTGTTACATCATTGCACGGTACAGTTGTAAGTGTTATATCACTGCCTGGTACCTTCACAGGTGTAACATTTTTCCCTGGAACAGCCACAGGTGTAACATCACTGACTGGAACAGCCACAGGTGTTATCTCATTCCCTGGTGCAGCCACAAGTGTTACAACAGTGTATGGTACAGTCACGAGTGTTATAACACTGCCAGGTGTACCGACAGATGTTGCTTCATTCCCTGGTGCAGTCACAAGTGTTACATCATTGCACGGTACAGTCGTAAGTGTTATATCACTGCCTGGAACAGCCACAGGTGTAACATCACTGCCTGGAACAGCCACAGGTGTAACATCACTCCCTGGAACAGCCACAGGTGTTGTCTCATTCCCTGGTGCTGCTACAAGTGTTACAACAGTGTATGGTACAGTCACGAGTGTTATAACACTGCCAGGTGTACCGACAGATGTTCCGTCATTCCCTGGTGCAGTCACAAGTGTTACATCATTGCACGATACAGTTGTAAGTGTTATATCACTGCCTGGTACCTTCACAGGTGTAACGTCACTGCCTGGAACAGCCACAGGTGTAACATCACTGCCTGGAACAGCCACAGGTGTAACATCACTGCCTGGAACAGCCACAGGTGTAACATCACTGTCTGGAACAGCCACAGGTTTTATCTCATTCCCTGGTGCAGCTACAAGTGTTACAACAGTGTATGGTACAGTCACGAGTGTTATAACACTTCCTGGTGTACCGACAGGTATTGCTTCATTCCCTGATGCAGTCACAAGTGTTACATCATTGCACGGAACAGTTGTAAGTGTTATATCACTGCCTGGAACAGCCACAGGTGTAACATCACTGCCTGGAACAGCCACAGGTGTTATCTCATTCCCTGGTGCAGCCACAAGTGTTACAACAGTGTATGGTACAGTCACGAGTGTTATAACACTGCCAGGTGTACCGACAGATGTTGCTTCATTCCCTGGTGCAGTCACAAGTGTTACATCATTGCACGGTACAGTCGTAAGTGTTATATCACTGCCTGGAACAGCCACAGGTGTAACATCACTGCCTGGAACAGCCACAGGTGTTATCTCATTCCCTGGTGCTGCTACAAGTGTTACAACAGTGTATGGTACAGTCACGAGTGTTATAACACTTCCTGGTGTACCGACAGGTGTAGCTTCATTCCCTGGTGCAGTCACAAGTGTTACATCATTGCACGGTACAGTTGTAAGTGTTATATCACTGCCTGGAACAGCCACAGGTGTAACATCACTGCCTGGAACAGCCACAGGTGTTATCTCATTCCCTGGTGCTGCTACAAGTGTTACAACAGTGTATGGTACAGTCACGAGTGTTATAACACTGCCAGGTGTACCGACAGATGTTGCTTCATTCCCTGATGCAGTCACAAGTGTTACATCATTGCACGGTACAGTTGTAAGTGTTATATCACTGCCTGGTACCTTCACAGGTGTAACGTCACTCCCTGGAACAGCCACAGGTGTAACACTTTTCCCTGGAACAGCCACAGGTGTAACATCACTGCCTGGAACAGCCACAGGTGTTATATCATTCCCTGGTGCAGCTACAAGTGTTACAACAGTGTATGGTACAGTCACGAGTGTTATAACACTTCCTGGTGTACCGACAGGTGTTGCTTCATTCCCTGGTGCAGTCACAAGTGTTACATCATTGCACGGTACAGTTGTAAGTGTTATATCACTGCCTGGAACAGCCACAGGTGTAACATCACTGCCTGGAACAGCCACAGGTGTTATCTCATTCCCTGGTGCAGCCACAAGTGTTACAACAGTGTATGGTACAGTCACGAGTGTTATAACACTGCCAGGTGTACCGACAGATGTTGCTTCATTCCCTGGTGCAGTCACAAGTGTTACATCATTGCACGGTACAGTCGTAAGTGTTATATCACTGCCTGGAACAGCCACAGGTATAACATCACTGCCTGGAACAGCCACAGGTGTAACATCACTGCCTGGAACAGCCACAGGTATAACATCACTGCCTGGAACAGCCACAGGTGTAACATCACTGCCTGGAACAGCCACAGGTATAACATCATTGCCTGGAACAGCCACAGGTGTAACATCACTGCCTGGAACAACCACAGGTGTAACATCTTTGCCTGGAACAACCACAGGTGTAATATCACTGCCTGGAACAGCCACAGGTGTAATATCACTGCCTGGAACAGCCACAGGTGTAACATCACTGCCTGGAACAGCCTCAGGTGTAACATCACTGCCTGGAACAACCACTGGTGTTATCTCATTCCCTGGTGCTGCTACAAGTGTTACAACAGTGTATGGTACAGTCACGAGTGTTATAACACTGCCAGGTGTACCGACAGATGTTGCTTCATTCCCTGATGCAGTCACAAGTGTTACATCATTGCACGGTACAGTTGTAAGTGTTATATCACTGCCTGGTACCTTCACAGGTGTAACGTCACTCCCTGGAACAGCCACAGGTGTAACACTTTTCCCTGGAACAGCCACAGGTGTAACATCACTGCCTGGAACAGCCACAGGTGTTATATCATTCCCTGGTGCAGCTACAAGTGTTACAACAGTGTATGGTACAGTCACGAGTGTTATAACACTTCCTGGTGTACCGACAGGTGTTGCTTCATTCCCTGGTGCAGTCACAAGTGTTACATCATTGCACGGTACAGTCGTAAGTGTTATATCACTGCCTGGAACAGCCACAGGTGTAACATCACTGCCTGGAACAGCCACAGGTGTAACATCACTGCCTGGAACAGCCACAGGTGTTATCTCATTCCCTGGTGCTGCTACAAGTGTTACAACAGTGTATGGTACAGTCACGAGTGTTATAACACTGCCAGGTGTACCGACAGATGTTGCTTCATTCCCTGATGCAGTCACAAGTGTTACATCATTGCATGGTACAGTTGTAAGTGTTATATCACTGCCTGGTACCTTCACAGGTGTAACGTCACTGCCTGGAACAGCCACAGGTATAACATCACTGCCTGGAACAACCACAGGTGTAACATCACTGCCTGGAACAGCCACAGGTGTAACATCACTGCCTGGAACAGCCACAGGTGTAACATCACTGCCTGGAACAGCCACAGGTATAACACCAATGCCTGGAACAGCCACAGGTGTAACATCACTGCCTGGAACAGCCACAGGTGTAACATCACTGCCTGGAACAGCCACAGGTGTAACATCACTGCCTGGAACAGCCACAGGTGTAACATCACTGCCTGGAACAGCCACAGGTGTAACATCACTGCCTGGAACAGCCACAGGTGTAACATCACTGCCGGGAACAGCCACAAGTGTAACATCACTGTCTGGAACAGCCACAGGTGTAACATCACTGCCTGGAACAGCCACAGGTGTAACATCACTGCCTGGAACAGCCACAGGTGTAACATCACTGCCTGGAACAGCCACAGGTGTAACATCACTGCCTGGAACAGCCACAGGTGTAACATCACTGCCTGGAACAGCCACAAGTGTAACATCACTGCCTGGAACAGCCACAGGTGTAACATCACTGCCTGGAACAGCCACAGGTGTAACATCACTGCCTGGAACAGCCACAGGTGTAACATTACTGCCTGGAACAGCCACAGGTGTAACATCACTCCCTGGAACAGCCACAGGTTTAACATCACTGCCTGGAACAGCCACAGGTGTAACATCACTGCCTGGAACAGCCACAGGTGTAACATCACTGCCTGGAACAGCCACAGGTGTAACATCACTGCCTGGAACAGCCACAGGTGTAACATCACTGCCTGGAACAGCCACAGGTGTAACATCACTGCCTGGAACAGCCACAGGTATAACATCACTGCCTGGAACAACCACAGGTGCTATCTCATTCCCTGGTGCAGCCACAAGTGTTACAACAGTGTATGGTACAGTCACGAGTGTTATAACACTGCCAGGTGTACCGACAGATGTTGCTTCATTCCCTGATGCAGTCACAAGTGTTACATCATTGCACGGTACAGTCGTAAGTGTTATATCACTGCCTGGTACCTTCACAGGTGTAACGTCACTGCCTGGAACAGCCACAGGTGTAACATCACTGCCTGGAACAGCCACAGGTGTAACATCACTGCCTGGAACAGCCACAGGTGTAACATCACTGCCTGGAACAGCCACAGGTGTAACATCACTGCCTGGAACAGCCACAGGTGTAATATCACTGCCTGGAACAGCCACAGGTGTAACATCACTGCCTGGAACAGCCGCAGGTGTAACATCACTGCCTGGAACAGCCACAGGTGTAACATCACTGCCTGGAACAGCCACAGGTGTAACATCACTGCCTGGAACAGCCACAGGTGTAACATCACTGCCTGGAACAGCCACAGGTGTAACATCACTGCCTGGGTCAGCCACAGGTGTAACATCACTGTCTGGAACAGCCACAGGTGTAACATCACTGCCTGGAACAGCCACAGGTGTAACATCACTGCCTGGAACAGCCACAGGTGTAACATCACTGCCTGGAACAGCCACAGGTGTAACATCACTGCCTGGAACAGCCACAGGTGTAACATCACTGCCTGGAACAGCCACAGGTGTAACATCACTGCCTGGAACAGCCACAGGTGTAACATCACTGCCTGGAACAGCCACAGGTGTAACATCACTGCCTGGAACAGCCACAGGTGTAACATCACTGCCTGGAACAGCCACAGGTGTAACATCACTGCCTGGAACAGCCACAAGTGTAACATCACTGCCTGGAACAGCTACAGGTGTAACATCACTGCCTGGAACAGCCACAGGTGTAACATCACTGCCTGGAACAGCCACAGGTGTAACATCACTGCCTGGAACAGCCACAGGTGTAACATCACTGCCTGGAACAGCCACAGGTGTAACATCACTGCCTGGAACAGCCACAGGTGTAACATCACTGCCTGGAACAGCCACAGGTGTAACATCACTGCCTGGAACAGCCACAGGTGTAACATCACTGCCTGGAACAGCCACAGGTGTAACATCACTGCCTGGAACAGCCACAGGTGTAACATCACTGCCTGGAACAACCACAAGTGTAACATCACTGCCTGGAACAGCCACAGGTGTAACATCACTGCCTGGAACAGCCACAGGTGTAACATCACTGCCTGGAACAGCCACAGGTGTAACATCACTGCCTGGAACAGCCACAGGTGTAACATCACTGCCTGGAACAGCCACAGGTGTAACATCTTTGCCTGGAACAGCCACAGGTGTAACATCACTCCCTGGAACAGCCACAAGTGTAACATCACTGCCTGGAACAGCCACAGGTGTAACATCACTGCCTGGAACAGCAACAAGTGTAACATCACTGTCTGGAACAGCCACAGGTGTAACATCACTGCCTGGAACAGCCACAGGTGTAACATCACTGCCTGGAACAGCCACAAGTGTAACATCACTGCCTGGAACATCCACAGGTGTAACATCACTGCCTGGAACAGCCACAGGTGTAACATCACTGCCTGGAACAGCCACAGGTGTAACATCACTGCCTGGAACAGCCACAGGTGTAACATCACTGCCTGGAACAGCCACAGGTTTAACATCACTGCCTGGAACAGCCACAGGTGTAACATCACTGCCTGGAACAGCCACAGGTGTAACATCACTGCCTGGAACAGCCACAGGTGTAACATCACTGCCTGGAACAGCCACAGGTGTAACATCTTTGGCTGGAACTGCCACAGGTGTAACATCACTGCCTGGAACAGCCACAAGTGTAACATCACTGCCTGGAACAGCCACAGGTGTAACATCACTGCCTGGAACAGCCACAGGTGTAACATCACTGCCTGGAACAGCCACAAGTGTAACATCACTGCCTGGAACAGCCACAGGTGTAACATCACTGCCTGGAACAGCCACAGGTGTAACATCACTGCCTGGAACAGCCACAGGTGTAACATCACTGCCTGGAACAGCCACAGGTGTAACATCACTGCCTGGAACAGCCACAGGTGTTATCTCATTCCCTGGTGCAGCCACAAGTGTTACAACAGTGTATGGTACAGTCACGAGTGTTATAACACTGCCAGGTGTACCGACAGATGTTCCGTCATTCCCTGATGCAGTCACAAGTGTTACATCATTGCACGGTACAGTTGTAAGTGTTATATCACTGCCTGGTACCTTCACAGGTGTAACGTCACTGCCTGGAACAGCAACAAGTGTAACAGCTTTGCCTGGAACAGCCACAGGTGTAACGTCACTGCCTGGAACAGCCACAGGTGTAACATCACTGCCTGGAACAGCCACAGGTGTAACATCACTGCCTGGAACAGCCACAGGTGTAACATCACTGCCTGGAACAGCCACAGGTGTTATCTCATTCCCTGGTGCTGATACAAGTGTTACAACATTGTACGGTACAGTCACGAGTGTTATAACACTGCCAGGTGTACCGACAGATGTTGCTTCATTCCCTGGTGCAGTCACAAGTGTTACATCATTGCACGGTACAGTTGTAAGTGTTATATCACTGCCTGGAACAGCCACAGGTGTAACATCACTGCCTGGAACAGCCACAGGTGTAACATCACTGCCTGGAACAACCACAGGTGTTATCTCATTCCCTGGTGCAGCTACAAGTGTTACAACAGTGTATGGTACAGTCACGAGTGTTATAACACTGCCAGGTGTACCGACAGATGTTGCTTCATTCCCTGGTGCAGTCACAAGTGTTACATCATTGCACGGTACAGTTGTAAGTGTTATATCACTGCCTGGAACAGCCACAGGTGTAACATCACTGCCTGGAACAGCCACAGGTGTAACATCACTGCCTGGAACAGCCACAGGTGTAACATCACTGTCTGGAACAGCCACTGGTGTAACATCACTCCCTGGAACAGCCACAGGTGTTATCTCATTCCCTGGTGCAGCTACAAGTGTTACAACAGTGTATGGTACAGTCACGAGTGTTATAACACTGCCAGGTGTACCGACAGATGTTGCTTCATTCCCTGATGCAGTCACAAGTGTTACATCATTGCACGGTACAGTTGTAAGTGTTATATCACTGCCTGGTACCTTCACAGGTGTAACGTCACTGCCTGGAACAGCCACAAGTGTAACATCACTGTCTGGAACAGTCACAGGTATAACATCACTGCCTGGAACAGCCACAGGTGTTATCTCATTCCCTGGTGCAGCTACAAGTGTTACAACAGTGTATGGTACAGTCACGAGTGTTATAACACTGCCAGGTGTACCGACAGATGTTCCGTCATTCCCTGGTGCAGTCACAAGTGTTACATCATTGCACGGTACAGTTGTAAGTGTTATATCACTGCCTGGAACAGCCACAGGTGTAACATCACTGTCTGGAACAGCCACAGGTGTTATTTCATTCCCTGGTGCTGCTACAAGTGTTACAACAGTGTATGGTACAGTCACGAGTGTTATAACACTGCCAGGTGTACCGACAGATGTTGCTTCATTCCCTGGTGCAGTCACAAGTGTTACATCATTGCACGGTACAGTCGTAAGTGTTATATCACTGCCTGGAACAGCCACAGGTGTAACATCACTGCCTGGAACAGCCACAGGTGTTATCTCATTCCCTGGTGCAGGTACAAGTGTTACAACAGTGTATGGTACAGTCACGAGTGTTATAACACTGCCAGGTGTACCGACAGATGTTGCTTCATTCCCTGGTGCAGTCACAAGTGTTACATCATTGCACGGTACAGTTGTAAGTGTTATATCACTGCCTGGAACAGCCACAGGTGTAACATCACTGCCTGGAATAGCCACAGGTGTTATCTCATTCCCTGGTGCTGCTACAAGTGTTACAACAGTGTATGGTACAGTCACGAGTGTTATAACACTGCCAGGTGTACCGACAGATGTTGCTTCATTCCCTGGTGCAGTTACAAGTGTTACATCATTGCACGGTACAGTTGTAAGTGTTATATCACTGCCTGGAACAGCCACAGGTGTAACACTTTTCCCTGGAACAGCCACAGGTGTAACATCACTGCCTGGAATAGCCACAGGTGTTATCTCATTCCCTGGTGCTGCTACAAGTGTTACAACAGTGTATGGTACAGTCACGAGTGTTATAACACTGCCAGGTGTACCGACAGATGTTCCGTCATTCCCTGGTGCAGTCACAAGTGTTACATCATTGCACGGTACAGTTGTAAGTGTTATATCACTGCCTGGAACAGCCACAGGTGTAACACTTTTCCCTGGAACAGCCACAGGTGTAACACTTTTCCCTGGAACAGCCACAGGTGTAACATCACTGCCTGGAACAGCCACAGGTGTTATCTCATTCCCTGGTGCTGCTACAAGTGTTACAACAGTTTATGGTACAGTCACGAGTGTTATAACACTTCCTGGTGTACCGACAGATGTTGCTTCATTCCCTGGTGCAGTTACAAGTGTTACATCATTGCACGGTACAGTTGTAAGTGTTATATCACTGCCTGGAACAGCCACAGGTGTAACATCACTGCCTGGAACAGCCACAGGTGTAACATCACTGCCTGGAACAGCCACAGGTGTTATCTCATTCCCTGGTGCTGCTACAAGTGTTACAACAGTGTATGGTACAGTCACGAGTGTTATAACACTTCCTGGTGTACCGACAGGTGTTGCTTCATTCCCTGATGCAGTCACAAGTGTTACATCATTGCACGGTACAGTCGTAAGTGTTATATCACTGCCTGGAACAGCCACAGGTGTAACATCACTGCCTGGAACAGCCACAGGTGTTATCTCATTCCCTGGTGCAGCTACAAGTGTTACAACAGTGTATGGTACAGTCACGAGTGTTATAACACTGCCAGGTGTACCGACAGATGTTGCTTCATTCCCTGGTGCAGTCACAAGTGTTACATCATTGCACGGTACAGTCGTAAGTGTTATATCACTGCCTGGAACAGCCACAGGTGTAACATCACTGCCTGGAACAGCCACAGGTGTTATCTCATTCCCTGGTGCAGCTACAAGTGTTACAACAGTGTATGGTACAGTCACGAGTGTTATAACACTGCCAGGTGTACCGACAGATGTTCCGTCATTCCCTGGTGCAGTCACAAGTGTTACATCATTGCACGGTACAGTCGTAAGTGTTATATCACTGCCTGGAACAGCCACAGGTGTAACATCACAGCCTGGAACAGCCACAGGTGTAACATCACTGCCTGGAACAGCCACAGGTGTAACATCACTGCCTGGAACAGCCACAGGTGTTATCTCATTCCCTGGTGCAGCTACAAGTGTTACAACAGTGTATGGTACAGTCACGAGTGTAATAACACTGCCAGGTGTACCGACAGATGTTGCTTCATTCCCTGGTGCAGTCACAAGTGTTACATCATTGCACGGTACAGTCGTAAGTGTTATATCACTGCCTGGAACAGCCACAGGTGTAACGTCACTGCCTGGAACAGCCACAGGTGTAACATCACTGCCTGGAACAGCCACAGGTGTAACATCACTGCCTGGAACAGCCACAGGTGTAACATCACAGCCTGGAACAGCCACAGGTGTTATCTCATTCCCTGGTGCAGCTACAAGTGTTACAACAGTGTATGGTACAGTCACGAGTGTTATAACACTGCCAGGTGTACCGACAGATGTTGCTTCATTCCCTGGTGCAGTCACAAGTGTTACATCATTGCACGGTACAGTCGTAAGTGTTATATCACTGCCTGGAACAGCCACAGGTATAACATCACTGCCTGGAACAGCCACAGGTGTAACATCACTGCCTGGAACAGCCACAGGTGTAACATCACTGCCTGGAACAGCCACAGGTGTTGTCTCATTCCCTGGTGCTGCTACAAGTGTTACAACAGTGTATGGTACAGTCACGAGTGTTATAACACTTCCTGGTGTACCGACAGGTGTTGCTTCATTCCCTGATGCAGTCACAAGTGTTACATCATTGCACGGTACAGTCGTAAGTGTTATATCACTGCCTGGAACAGCCACAGGTGTAACATCACTGCCTGGAATAGCCACAGGTGTTATCTCATTCCCTGGTGCTGCTACAAGTGTTACAACAGTGTATGGTACAGTCACGAGTGTTATAACACTGCCAGGTGTACCGACAGATGTTCCGTCATTCCCTGGTGCAGTCACAAGTGTTACATCATTGCACGGTACAGTCGTAAGTGTTATATCACTGCCTGGAACAGCCACAGGTGTAACATCACTGCCTGGAACAGCCACAGGTGTTATCTCATTCCCTGGTGCAGCTACAAGTGTTACAACAGTGTATGGTACAGTCACGAGTGTTATAACACTTCCTGGTGTACCGACGAATGTTGCGTCATTCCCTGGTGCAGTCACAAGTGTAACATCGTTGTATGGTACAGTTACTAGTATTATATCACTGTCTAGTGCAGTCACTGGTGTTGCTACATTCCCTGGAACAGTTGCAACTGTTATATCGCAGCCGTCATTGTCAATCAATCCAACAGGTACATTACTGCCTGTTAGTGTCACAACAGTAACGTCTACAATTGGTTCCTCTTTAATTGCTCAAACTACGCTTCCTCCTGGCCAGATGGTGCATCCAGCTTTCGCAACTTTCCCCATAGATATGCAAGCTGACACTGACAGCGAGGGACCAGCAGTTGTCACTTCCCCGTTCGACAACTCGCAAACATACCAAAATGTCTCGGCATCAGGTACTCTACCATCAATATGTCAGCCTACCTGCCTCATACCTGACTCCTGGCTAGCAGACCCAACAGACTGCCATTATTTCTATGTCTGTCACTTCATTGATTATCTTTCCATGAAGCCTCAACGCATCAGGTGTCCCGAAGACAAGCCAGTGTTCAGCCAAGATGAAGGGAAATGCATGGCATCAATTCAGTGTGTGGTAACCTGTCCTGGTGCTGTTGCTCCGATGCCTCCCCCAACCCCTGACACCGCCAGCTGCCAGCCTAAGTGCGTCATTCCGAACTCCCTGGTGCCCGACCCAATGGACTGCACCCACTACTACATATGTGTATTCCTGAGAGGTCTGACGCCGCATCCTGTTCGTGCGAGGTGTCCTTCCACCAAACCTTTCTTCCACAGGACTAAACTCCGGTGTGAAGCCGAGGCGAGATGTATTGAAATGTGTTCTGTTCCCTCTACTTCGCTAGAAACTACAGCACCGCCAGCAGTTGAAGACCTGGATGATCCTTGCTTGCCCTCCTGTGTCCGACCAGAATCTGTGGTGAAGGATCCCAAGGATTGCCACCATTACTATACCTGTAGAGCCAATGGTAACAGCACCATTCTTACAAGAATGGCTTGCCCTCCAAGCCGACCCGTGTTCGATGCAAGCAGCGAAAGCTGTTCATACTTTGCAGAATGCCAGGTTACATGCCAGCAGAGTGAAACCCATACTGGAAATGACACAGACAATGCTTTAATGTTGATACCAGAAAAGTGTCGACCAAATTGCACTCAACACAACACCATCTTGCATGACCCCTTGGATTGCCATCACTACTATGTATGTATGATTGTACAGGGACAAGCCCACACCACAAGGATTCGTTGTCCAATCTCTCGCCCAGTCTTTAATCTGGAAAGCTACAGCTGTCGAGCAGAATCATCCTGTATCACAACATGCCCGGACACTGACCTTGTAACACCAGGAGCCACAAATACGACTCATTTGCCAACGTCTACAGTGCCTCCCGATACAACAGAATATCCCTATATCAGTTCTTCTATAGTGACGCTATCGCCCACAGTTACGCCAACACATTCTTCAACATCTGTTAATCTATGCCGACCAATTTGCTCATCCCAACACACTCTTGTCCATGACCCTATTGACTGTAACCACTTCTATACATGCAACATCACTCGCCTTACTCCATATCCCCACTATACACCAATTCGAGGAAAATGTCCCCCAGAACGACCGGTCTTTGACCTGAAGAAACATTCTTGTGCTGCAGATATTCCTTGTATTACTACATGTGAAGGGGTTATAGCTACAACTCCTACAACATTAGCTACCAGTAGCAAACCCTCACAAGTTACACCCATAATCATCCCTGGTAACGATGGGCCTTGCAATATCTACTGCGACAAGCCAAATTCTATCGTGCGTGATCCAACCAGCTGCCATCACTACTTCCTCTGTATATTCTTCGATGGTACTGTTCCTCGCCCTTTGAGAATCAGATGCCCAAGAGAGAAGCCTGTGTTTGATACAGAGAGCAAGACCTGTCAAAGCCATGCTCCCTGTCGCACCTTGAATTGTCAGCAAACAAGCAGTGAATCAACAACAGTGGGGTCCATCACTCCATCACCTGCAGGATTCATTAATAACACTCTAACAGAAGGAACTATTAGCGAGAAACCGACACCAACAGAATCTGTCGGTACCAAACCAACACAAGAACCTTTCACTGTAAGTCCAGCAACAGAAGAAATCACCAGTACAACAGATGAAGAAATGATCACTACCACTCTAACACCAGAAGAAACCATAAGCACCAGTCCAACAACAGAACCTACTACTAATGACCCAGATTCCAGTGAAATTATCACTACCATTCCACCATCAAAAGAGCCTATCACTACCAGTCTACCCTCAAAAGGACCTATCATTACCAGTCTAACGCCAGGATTTAGTAGTACCAGCCCAACACCGGAAGAACCTATTACTAACTATCCATTTCCAGAAGGAATGGTCACTACCAGTCCAAAACCTGGAACTACTAGCGGCACCAGTCCATCTGAGGGAACTTTTAGCACAGCCTTTACTCTGAACACCAGCCCCGCAGTAGAAGTCACTCCACAAACAATGACATCAAATTCGGATTCAGGGGACACTGTTCCAGATCACTGCAAGCCAAAGTGCAAGCGTGCAGGTATTCTAATCCCTGATCTGACTGACTGCACTCGTTATTATGCATGCGTTTTTGTAAATGGCTTAGTTCCTCAGCCGGTGGTCGCCAGATGTCCTAAAAACAAACCCATATTCAACAATATCACAAGACGTTGTGTGGAATCAGCCCCGTGCTATACCCCATGCTCTACACAGGAAGAAACCACCGTTAGCAACCCCTTTCCCTCATCAGTTACTCCGGTACCCACTCCAAGTGAAACCACCCCACAGGATCTAGCAGCGACTGGGTGCTCGAATGCTGGGTTCTTTGCTAAAAGTAATATCTGTGTCGGGGTGTACACGCACTGCTATCATAGTGGTAACCAGATGATGCGAGCAACCAGACAGTGTCCTCCTGGCCTGGTTTTCAATACCGTGTCAACATATCCTTACTGTGTTCCACCGTCAGACTGCCCTTACGATCCAGTTTTGCGAGGATCTTCTGCCAATGTAAGCAGCTGTACCCACCCTGGAAGCTTCCCACGATGTCAACACTGCTGCTCGGATTACATCCAATGTGAACCTTCCCTCTCTGGCCCCGGGTACACACCTACCGTGGCGAAATGCCCAGGAAATCTCGTGTTCAACACAGATCCTACTTATCCATATTGTGTGCGGCCAGAAGACTGCCCTACAGGTGGCGGCCAGATGAGTCAGTGCAACCGCCAAGGGAACTACCCCGCTTGTCCAGGCTGCTGCCGCGACTACTTCCACTGCACTTACGACCACCGGCTACAGAGAAAGACTTGTCCACATCCACTTGTATTCAATCCACTTTCATCCTATCCATATTGCGTCTTGCCTTGGAACTGTCCCTATGTGCTTCCGAGTCGATCCTGACCTGTATATCTGTGATCCGAAGTCAGTGTTTTAGTGATTTAAGAGACAGTCTATCAAAGCTTATCAACTGTGACCATATCCGAATGTTGTTATGAAGGTCTTGTTAGTGAGTGCTCTGGTATCTTGGTATGAAAAGTTTATCGTCCACTTTCCTTGGGATGTCAGTAGAATAGAAATGTCAACTCCCGTGTTGAGAATGCCAGATGTTTTTTTTTCACATAATAAAGCTTAACCAAATTATCATTGTAAGAGGAAGTTAAAGGCGAGTATATAAGCTTGCCAATAATGCAATACTTAGCACTGGAGTTGAAATATTCCTTCGCATTGTTACGTCATCCCACAGCGAAATTCGTGATAAACAATTGGACAGGGATGTGCCAATTTGAGTAACTGTTTATTTATGTATCTATATTTTATTATCATTATTATTTTATGCCAAATTTCCGGTGGGTTCATGTTGGGAAGGCCTCACAGAAAAAAATATTTTTCTTTCACTTCTTTTACGGTTGCAGTCGCACATTTTAATCGTAGGCTGAAACAGGATAAGGTTAAATTAAAGCGCCGTGTGTCAAATATAAACTTTATGACATAGTTACAGAACTTTGAAAGAATATTATTAATTTTCTTGTGTGTATTGTTGGCAATTAAAAACGCCGTCCATTGTTGACCTTTCAGATTTAAATGTATATTTTCGCCAGTTTTATTTTACTACTTTTGCACTGTATAAAATCCACATGGTGTGTTATCTTGTCTTTGTGTTCACTGATGTAAATTTATACAGACCCCTGCTGGTTTATGCTTTTCCAGTGCTATATAATTTTGTGTTAGAAGTTTTGATGTGGGAAAATGTTGCTAAGAAAAATATTATTAAGTTTTAGCTGTTTTATTTTCCTGCACAATTTAAGGCATTAGTAATCAAATCATTACATGAAAATAACTTTTAAAATAAAACAAATGGAAAGACATAAAATATAGTTCTAAATATCAATACGAGAAAAAAATAATGTAACAAAAAAAATAAAAGGTAAACTTCTGATACATCAACTTTCCGAAAATAGAATATGAAAACCTAACGCGAAAAGGACACGCTTTCGTAAAAAGTTGGTTTAATTATTCAACCAAATATCCTTTATTACCATATTGATCTTTAATTATTTTTCTGAAGATGCTAAATTTATTAGCAACATCCGACTTCTATATTGGTTAGTACGGTCATCTTTATAAACAAGACACCATTTGACCTTCCATTTCAAAGCTTCTAAAAATTCATGCAATGGCGTCTGAATCTGGTCTTACATAAATAAATCAAGTATCCTTGTTACTTAAAAAAAAAAAAAAAAAAAAATAACAAACCTGCCCTATTGCGTTTATATTTATCTTTAACAATCCCATGTTTCTTTATGATATGCAACGGCAGCTGTGCTATAAAACTATGCCTTGTTTAACGGCTCATTTGAGTTCCATCCAGTGTCAGTCACTTTATTCGAAAAGGTTAACCAACAGTTTACAATATATGAAGGAATTTGATCAAGTGAGCCACATGTCATGCTCACAAGGGTTTTGTATAATGTATATCTTTACTGCAAACCCCATATTCGATAACCAATCTTTCAAATAATAAAACTTATAAATAAATATTAATTAAATGCATAACTTTAACCCCCACCCCACCCCAATGTAACCGAACTCGGCCTTGGTACTGAAAAGGTGATTTTGCTAAGTACCATTACTCTCAAGGATACCTGGGGCCAGATTCTCAAACGCGTTAAGGCGCTTTATCTCCTTAAGGCGCCTTAACTTACGGCCGAGTAGTCTTACATACGCATAAGCAGAGCAAGGGACCCGCCATATTGGTGCGAGTTAAGGCGCCTTAGGTGAAGACAGGGGGAGAGCAGCCTTTAGCTCTTTCCGGCGGGCGGGAAATCAACTCTTCGCTCTTATAAAAGGGAAATACAGCAGGACGGTTAAGGCCTCCAGCGCACCTTAACTTTTAAGGCTCTTTTGAGAATCTGGGCCCCGAGCTGTTGTGGAGGAATTACCCAAAATCGCTACAAGAAAGGAACGGAGGAAAGAAGCGTGGCTCATATACCTTACACCAAGATTCCAACAAAGGTAAAAAAAAAAAAAATACTGGGTCCGCTACATTCATTTCTTCCAAAGATATCATGTGATCGTAAGTGACCCAGAATTCGTACCGAAGGGGCATTTCTATTTTTGTGCTCGAAGTCTTTGGAGCTATACCTTGGGCATACAGTATTCAAATCCTCGAAAAATCGGTCTCATGACAATCGCATACCCACTTACCCATTTCCTGCCACTTATTGCCACCTTCTGAGCTGGAGATACGTCAATCAGTCACAAGTGGAACCATCGTCACCCCAGTTATTAATAATAAGTAATTCCCTTGCTAAGCTGAATTGTATGGCATATCCTGTAACTATCAAATCTGGTAGGTGTTCAAGCTGGAGGAAGTGATTCGAACTTGAAAGTGAGTGAACAATGCCTTGGATCGAACAGCACCAAAATGATGTGAATCGGGCTCAAATCATTATCATGATATTTAATTGAAGTTTATTTCTTTGTTTCTAACCAAAGTTACTTGTGATGGCGTTTATCTTGAACATCAGAACTCCAGAAAAAAATATTCCATTAGACTTGTGACATTAGAAAGATTCCCTAAAAAGATGAGCGTTTCGTACCACTTCCATGTTTGGTCTAACTCCTGTATTTCATGCCGTGAATTAAATAACAATCACGACAGAGAGAGAGAGAGAGAGAGAGAGAGAGAGAGAGAGAGAGAGAGAGAGAGAGAGAGAGAGAGAGAGAGAGAGAGAGAGAGAGAGAGAGAGAGAGGGGGAGAGAGAGAGAGAGAGAGAGAGAGAGAGAGAGAGAGAGAGAGAGAGAGAGAGAGAGAGAGAGAGAGAGAGAGAGAGAGAGAGAGAGAGAGAGAATTAAATAACCATCGCGACAGAGAGAGAGGGAGAGGGGAGGGAGGGAGGGAGGGAGGGAGGGAGGGAGGGAGGGAGGGAGGGAGGGAGGGAGGGAGAGAGAGAGAGAGAGAGAGAGAGAGAGAGAGAGAGAGAGAGAGAGAGAGGAGAGAGAGAGAGAGAGAGAGAGAGAGAAAGAGAGAGAGAGAGAGAGAGAGAGAGAGAGAGAGCGAGCGAAAGAGAGAGCGAGCGAAAGAGAGAGCGAGCGAGCGAGCGAGAGAGAGAGGCACATAAGAAAAGGGGAATCCCCTATAGAAAATGAGGTACATTAGGTAATTCCAATGAAAACAAGTAATAGTATTTTACTTTTATTTTCTCTGTAAAAGATTATTCAAAAATAACTTTTCTCAAACGTGTAGCTTTATTTCGTTTCAACTGACAGAAAAATATATATCAATAAATACATACAATATATACACAATAACTGCCATCCTATACATGACATTTACCTATATCTTTCAAATACGTTTATTCTTTGGGAAAAAATTACGTAATTCAAACAATAAAACTGAAAATCCAACTAAAAGACAAAGTAACCTGAATATATAAAATTGTCCCATTATAGCACAAATTTCCTTTTAGTTAGAAACGTCGTACTTCTATAACCTGGAAAAAAAACTATAGAAATATTGGCATAAATTCGTCAGAAAAAAAAAAGATATTGCAATAGAATATATACAATTTTTACATGGATCTACACATACTACGTAGGCACCAGCTTCTTTCTCGGACTTCTTCTAAGGCTTGTCGGGGAGTTTTCAACGGACTTGCTCCTGTCCTTAGCTGGAGGCGGAGTAGAGGCAGACGTCGAGGCCGCAGTGGACTTCGAGGGCGACTTTCTCTCGGGCACGGAAGAGACGACGCTTGAAACGGAGCTAGAGAGTCCGAGATTGAGCTGTCTTTTCACTCGTCGTATCTTGACGGGGACGATGATCTTGCTATCTGTTGTCGATACTTCAACGGTTGACTTTCCGTTTCCTGCGGTCGCTCTTGAAGAATCGGTCGACGTTCTCACTGGTCCGTCGGTCGTTTCTTCTGGCACGCAGTTGGATTCTTTCGGTGCTCCGGTGGCTTTCGTTGATGTACCCGTTTCGCTGGCTTTAGCTGGACTTTCCGCAGACATTGCAGCATCATTCTCACTTGTTTTTCTTTCCACATTTTCTCTGCTGACAGTTATTTCCTTCCTAGATTCTGGAGATAACATTCTGGAACGCTTACTGGCCGTGGTTTTCTCACTGATGGAAGTTCTGGTTCTCTTCCGTGAGATTATTTCCTCTCCATTACAATCTGATGTTGCAAGATTTCCTTCTTTGAATACGCTCTCATCCTGGATGCTTTTGGGATCAGAATTTGATGTTTCTCCTGATGGCTGCTGGTCACTGTGCACGAGAGAGATGGCACTATTCCCGCTCACGCACGATAAACTCATTGCTGCAGATTTGGTTGGTGAGAAATTGGCAGGTCTCCTCGCCCGACGTCGAACGAAAACTTTCTGGATAGTGGACGATGATGCACTACTTGAAGGTGCAGCTGGGGCTCCGTTGCCAATTGAATTCCGAGACTGGGATTCACTACCTGATTCCTCTCGCTTCCTGGCCTGGGATTTCAGATCGTCGTGGGAACAAATCAGCATCTGTATCTGTGGCGGTGATATCACATGGCCTTTGTTGGCATTGTGTTTTGATTTAAGAGACAGTCTATCAAAGCTTATCAACTGTGACCATATCCGAATGTTGTTAAGAAGGTCTTGTTAGTGAGTGCTCTGGTATCTTGGTATGAAAAGTTTATCGTCCACTTTCCTTGGGATGTTATTAGAATAGAAATGTCAACTCCCGTGTTGAGAATGCCAGATTTTTTTGTTTTTTTTTTTTGTTTTTTTTATATTATAAAGCTTAACCAAATTATCATTGTAAGAGGAAGTTAAAGGCGAGTATATAAGATTGCCATTAATGCAATACTTAGCACTGGAGTTGAAATATTCCTTCGCACTGTTACGTCATCCCACAGCGAAATTCGTGATAAACAATGGGACAGGGATGTGCCAATTTGAGTAACTGTTTATTTATGTATCTATATTTTATTATTATTATTTTATGCCAAATTTCCGGTGGGTTCATGTTGGGAAGGCCTCACAGAATAAAATATTTTTCTTTCACTTCTTTTACGGTTGCAGTCGCACATTTTAATCGTAGGCTGAAACAGGATAAGGTTAAATTAAAGCGCCGTGTGTCAAATATAAACTTTATGACATAGTTACAGAACTTTGAAAGAATATTATTAATTTTCTCGTGTGTATTGTTGGTAATTAAAAACGCCGTCCATTGTTGACCTTTCAGATTTAAATGTATATTTTCGCCAGTTTTATTTTACTACTTTTGCACTGTATAAAATCCACATGGTGTGTTATCTTGTTTGTTTTCACTGATGTAAATTTATACAGACCCCTGCTGGTTTATGCTTTTCCAGTGCTATATAATTTTGTGTTAGAAGTTTTGATGTGGGAAAATGTTGCTAAGAAAAATATTATTAAGTTTTAGCTGTTTTATTTCCCTGCACAATTTAAGGCATTAGTAATCAAATCATAACATGAAAATAACTTTTAAAATCAAACAAATGGAAAGACATAAAATATAGTTCTAAATATCAATACGAGAAAAAAATAATGTAACAAAAAAAAGAAAAGGTAAACTTCTGATACATCAACTTTCCGAAAATAAAATATGAAAACAACGCGAAAAGGACACGCTTTCGTAAAAAGTTGGTTCAATTATTCAACCAAATATCCTATATTACCATATTGATATTTAATTATTTTTCTGGAGATGCTAAATTTATTAGCAACATCCGACTTCTATATTGGTTAGTACGGTCATCTTTATAAACAAGACATCATTTGACCTTCCATTGGTTCTCAAAGCTTCTAAAAATTCATGCAATGGCGTCTGAATCTGGTCTTACATAAATAAATCAAGTATCCTTGTTACTTGAAAAAAAAAAAAACTAATAACAAACCTGCCCTATTGCGTTTATATTTATCTTTCACAATTCCATGTTTATTTATGATATGCAACGGCAGCTGTGCTATAAAACTATGCCTTGTTTAACGGCTCATTTGAGTTCCATCCAGTGTCAGTCACTTTATTCGAAAAAGTTAACCAACAGTTTACAATATATGAAGAAATTTGATCAAGTGAACCACATGTCATGCTCACAAGGGTTTTGTATAATGTATATCTTTACTGCAAACCCCATATTCGATAACCAATCTTTCAAATAATAAAACATAAGTTGATATTAATTAAATGCACAACTTTAACCCTCCCCCCCATCCCCCACCCCAATGTAACCGAACTCGGTCTTGGTACTGAAAAGGTGATTTTGCTAAGTACCATTACTCTCAAGGATACCTGGGACCAGATTCTCAAACGCGTTAAGGCGCTTTATCTCCTTAAGGCGCCTTAACTTACGGCCGAGTGGTCTTACATACGTATAAGCAGAGCAAGGGACCCGCCATATTGGCCTTAGGTTAAGGCAGGGGGAGAGCAGCCTTTAGCTCTTTCCGGCGGGCGGGAAATCAACTCTTCGCTCTTATAAAAGGGAAATACTGCAGGACGGTTAAGGCCTCCAGCGCACCTTAACTTTTAAGGCTCTTTTGAGAATCCGGGCCCCGAGCTGTTGTGGAGGAATTACCCAAAATCGCTACAAGAAAGGAACGGAGGAAAGAGGCGTGGCTCATATACCTTACTCCAAGATTCTAACAAAGGCAAAAAAAAATACTGGGTCCGCTACATTCATTTCTTCCAAAGATATCATGTGATCGTAAGTGACCCAGAATTCGTACCGAAGGGCCATTTCTGTTTTTGTGCTCGAACAGTCTTTGGAGCTGTAACTTGGGCATACAGGATTCAAATCCTCGAAAAATCGGTCTCATGACAATCGCATACCCACTTACCCATTTCCTACCACTTTATTGCCACCTTCTGAGCTGGAGATAGGTCAATCAGTCACAAGTGGAACCATCTTCACCCCAGTTATTAATTATAATAATTCCCTTGCTAAGCTGAATTGTATGGCTTATCCTGTAACTATTAAATCTGGTAGGTGTTCAAGCTCGAGGAAGTGATTCGAACTTGAAACTGGGTGGACAGGGCCTTGGATCGAACAGCACCAAAATGTTGTAAATCGGGCTCAAATCATTATCATGATATTTAATTGAAGTTTATTTCTTTATTTCTAACCAAAGTTACTTGTGATGGCGTTTATCTTGAACATCAGAACTCCAGAAAAAATATTCCATTGGACTTGTGACATTAGAAAGATTCCCTAAAAAGATGAGCGTTTCTTACCACTTCCATGTTTGGTCTAACTCCTGTATTTCATGCCGTGAATTAAATAACCATCACGAGAGAGAGAGAGAGAGAGAGAGAGAGAGAGAGAGAGAGAGAGAGAGAGAGAGAGAGAGAGAGAGAGAGAGAGAGAGAGAGAGAGAGAGAGAGAGAGAAATTAAATAACCATCGCGACAGAGAGAGGGGGAGAGGGAGAGGGAGAGAGAGAGAGAGAGAGAGAGAGAGAGAGAGAGAGAGAGAGAGAGAGAGAGAGAGAGAGAGAGAGAGAGAGAGAGAGAGAGAGAGAGAGAGAGAGAGAGGCACATAAGAAAAGGGGAATCCCCTACAGAAAATGAGGTACATTAGGTAATTCCAATGAAAACAAGTAATAGTATTTTACTTTTATTTTCTTTGTAAAAGATTATTCAAAAATAACTTTTCTCAAACGTGTAGCTTTATTTCGTTTCAACTGACAGAAAAATATATATCAATAAATACATACAATATATACACAATAACTGCCATCCTATACATGACATTTACCTATATCTTTCAAATACGTTTATTCTTTGGGAAAACATTACGTAATTCAAACAATAAAACTGAAAATCCAACTAAAAGACAAAGTAACCTGAATATATAAAATTGTCCCATTATAGCACAAATTTCCTTTTAGTTAGAAACGTCGTACTTCTTCTATAACCTGGAAAAAAAACTATAGAAATATTGGCATAAATTCGTCAGAAAAAAAAAGATATTGCAATAGAATATATACAATTTTTACATGGATCTACACATGCTACGTAGGCACCAGCTTCTTTCTCGGACTTCTTCTAAGGCTTGTCGGGGAGTTTTCAACGGACTTGCTCCTGTCCCTGGCTGGAGGCGGAGTAGAGGCAGACGTCGAGGCCGCAGTGGACTTCGAGGGCGACTTCCTTACGGGCACGGAGGAGACCACGCTTGAAACGGAACTAGAGAGTCCGAGGTTGAGCTGTCTTTTCACTCGTCGTATCTTAACGGGGACGATGATCTTGCTATCTGTTGTCGATACTTCAACGGTTGACTTTCCGTTTCCTGCGGTCGCTCTTGAAGAATCGGTCGACATTCTCACTGGTCCGTCGGTCGTTTCTTCTGGCACGAAGTTGGATTCTTTCGGAGCTCCGGTGGCTTTCGTTGATGTACCCGTTTCGCTGGCTTTAGCTGGACTTTCCGCAGACATTGCAGCATCATTCTCACTTGTTTTTCTTTCCACATTTTCTCTGCTGACAGTTATTTCCTTCCTAGATTCTGGAGATAACATTCTGGAACGCTTACTGGCCGTGGTTTTCTCACTGATGGAAGTTCTGGTTCTCTTCCGAGAGATTATTTCCTCTCCATTACCGTCTGATGTTGCAAGATTTCCTTCTTTGAATACGCTCTCATCCTGGATGGTTTTGGGATCAGAATTTGATGTTTCTCCTGACGGCTGTTGGTCACTGTGCACGAGAGAGATGGCACTATTCCCGCTCACGCACGATAAACTCATTGCTGCAGATTTGGTTGGTGAGAAATTGGCAGGTCTCCTCGCCCGACGTCGAACGAAAACTTTCTGAATAGTGGACGATGATGCACTACTTGAAGGTGCAGCTGGGGCTCCGTTGCCAATTGAATTCCGAGACTGGGATTCACTACCTGATTCCTCTCGCTTCCTGGCCTGGGATTTCAGATCGTCGTGGGAACAAATCAGCATCTGTATCTGTGGCGGTGATATCACATGGCCTTTGTTAGCATTGTGTTTTGTACCTGGTGGCTGTGAATTACAAGCCGCATTCTGCTTTTTATCATCGGCTGAAGTCACGCCATTCTTCTCCAACATGCTGTGGAGATCTGGATAAATCTGACCACCTTGCTCTTTAAATTTGCTACTAGGTGACTTTTTGGGTGTCTTTCCAAGTTTCTTACACGGCGTTTTTCCTGGAGTTTTGGGAACCTTTCCAGGAGATTTGTGTGGTGTCTTTAGCATCTTGCGTGGGGTCTTACTGGTCCTGTGGGGCGACTTCGTGGGTGAGGGTTTCTTCGGTGATTTCTCTCGCTTGGACGGTGATTTCCGAGGAGTTTTTCTTGGAGATTTCTTGTTCGCGTGACTCACTGTTTTACTTTGATCTCGCTCACCTCCAGCTACACTTGTATTTGTTGCCTCTTGTGGGGTTTCTTCAATGACTGCATCTGAGTCACTATCAGAATCTGAAGAACTTGAACTGCTACTACTGCTGCTGCTGCTACTGCTACTACTGTTACCACATTTGCTGCATTGGCAATCACTACTGTCTGAGT
>NC_091551.1:51185600-51195600 GCF_042767895.1 Penaeus vannamei
CCTGGTGCAGTCACAAGTGTAACATCGTTGTATGGTACAGTTACTAGTATTATATCACTGTCTAGTGCAGTCACTGGTGTTACTACATTCCCTGGAACAGTTGGAACTGTTATATCGCAGCCGTCATTGTCAATCAATCCAACAGGTACATTACTGCCTGTTAGTGTCACAACAGTAACGTCTACAATTGGTTCCTCTTTAATTGCTCAAACTACGCTTCCTCCTGGCCAGATGGTGCATCCAGCTTTCGCAACTTTCCCCATAGATATGCAAGCTGACACTGACAGCGAAGGACCAGCAGGTGTCACTTCCCCGTTCGACAACTCACAAACATACCAAAATGTCTCGGCATCAGGTACTCTACCATCAATATGTCAGCCTACCTGCCTCATACCTGACTCCTGGCTAGCAGACCCAACAGACTGCCATTATTTCTATGTCTGTCACTTCATTGATTATCTTTCCATGAAGCCTCAACGCATCAGATGTCCCGAAGACAAGCCAGTGTTCAGCCAAGATGAGGGGAAATGCATGGCATCAATTCAGTGTGTGGTAACCTGTCCTGGTGCTGTTGCTCCGATGCCTCCCCCAACCCCTGACACCACCAGCTGCCAGCCTAAGTGCGTCATTCCGAACTCCCTGGTGCCAGACCCAATGGACTGCACCCACTACTACATATGTGTATTCCTGAGAGGTCTGACGCCGCATCCTGTTCGTGCGAGATGTCCTTCCACCAAACCTTTCTTCCACAGGACTAAACTCCGGTGTGAAGCCGAGGCGAGATGTATTGAAATGTGTTCTGTTCCCTCTACTTCGCTAGAAACTACAGCACCGCCAGCAGTTGAAGACCTGGATGATCCTTGCTTGCCCTCCTGTGTCCGACCAGAATCTGTGGTGAAGGATCCCAAGGATTGCCACCATTACTATACCTGTAGAGCCAATGGTAACAGCACCATTCTTACAAGAATGGCTTGCCCTCCGAGCCGACCCGTGTTCGATGCAAGCAGCGAAAGCTGTTCATACTTTGCAGAATGTCAGGTTACATGCCAGCAGAGTGAAACCCATACTGGAAATGACACAGACAATGCTTTAATGTTGATACCAGAAAAGTGTCGACCAAACTGCACTCAACACAACACCATCTTGCATGACCCCTTGGATTGCCATCACTACTATGTATGTATGATTGTACAGGGACAAGCCCACACCACAAGGATTCGTTGTCCAATCTCTCGCCCAGTCTTTAATCTGGAAAGCTACAGCTGTCGAGCAGAATCATCCTGTATCACAACATGCCCGGACACTGACCTTGTAACACCAGGAGCCACAAATACGACTCATTTGCCAACGTCTACAGTGCCTCCCGATACAACAGAATATCCCTATACCAGTTCTTCTATAGTGACGCTATCGCCCACAGTTACGCCAACACATTCTTCAACATCTGTTAATCTATGCCGACCAATTTGCTCATCCCAACACACTCTTGTCCATGACCCTATTGACTGTAACCACTTCTATACATGCAACATCACTCGCCTTACTCCATATCCCCACTATACACCAATTCGAGGAAAATGTCCCCCAGAACGACCGGTCTTTGACCTGAAGAAACATTCTTGTGCTGCAGATATTCCTTGTATTACTACATGTGAAGGGGTTATAGCTACAACTCCTACAACATTAGCTACCAGTAGCAAACCCTCACAAGTTACACCCATAATCATCCCTGGTAACGATGGGCCTTGCAATATCTACTGCGACAAGCCAAATTCTATCGTGCGTGATCCAACCAGCTGCCATCACTACTTCCTCTGTATATTCTTCGATGGTACTGTTCCTCGCCCTTTGAGAATCAGATGCCCAAGAGAGAAGCCTGTGTTTGATACGGAGAGCAAGACCTGTCAAAGCCATGCTCCCTGTCGCACCTTGAATTGTCAGCAAACAAGCAGTGAATCAACAACAGTGGGGTCCATCACTCCATCACCTGCAGGATTCATTAATAACACTCTAACAGAAGGAACTATTAGCGAGAAACCGACACCAACAGAATCTGTCGGTACCAAACCAACACAAGAACCTTTCACTGTAAGTCCAGCAACAGAAGAAATCACCAGTACAACAGATGAAGAAATGATCACTACCACTCTAACACCAGGAGAAACCATAAGCACCAGTCCAACAACAGAACCTACTACTAATGATCCAGATTCCAGTGAAATTATCACTACCATTCCACCATCAAAAGAGCCTATCACTACCAGTCTACCCTCAAAAGGACCTATCATTACCAGTCTAACACCAGGATTCAGTAGTACCAGCCCAACACCGGAAGAACCTATTACTAACTATCCGTTTCCAGAAGGAATGGTCACTACCAGTCCAAAACCTGGAGCTACTAGCGGCACCAGTCCATCTGAGGGAACTTTTAGCACAGCCTTTACTCTGAACACCAGTCCCGCAGTAGAAGTCACTCCACAAACAATGACATCAAATTCGGATTCAGGGGACACTGTTCCAGATCACTGCAAGCCAAAGTGCAAGCGTGCAGGTATTCTAATCCCTGATCTGACTGACTGCACTCGCTATTATGCATGCGTTTTTGTAAATGGCTTAGTTCCTCAGCCGGTGGTCGCCAGATGTCCTAAAAACAAACCCATATTCAACAACATCACAAGACGTTGTGTGGAATCAGCCCCGTGCTATACTCCATGCTCTACACAGGAAGAAACCACCGTTAGCAACCCCTTTCCCTCATCAGTTACTCCGGTACCCACTCCAAGTGAAACCACCCCACAGGATCTAGCAGCGACTGGGTGCTCGAATGCTGGGTTCTTTGCTAAAAGTAATATCTGTGTCGGGGTGTACACGCACTGCTATCATAGTGGTAACCAGATGATGCGAGCAACCAGACAGTGTCCTCCTGGCCTGGTTTTCAATACCGTGTCAACATATCCTTACTGTGTTCCACCGTCAGACTGCCCTTACGATCCAGTTTTGCGAGGATCTTCTGCCAATGTAAGCAGCTGTACCCACCCTGGAAGCTTCCCACGATGTCAACACTGCTGCTCGGATTACAT
Source organism: Penaeus vannamei (assembly GCF_042767895.1). Taxonomy (NCBI): domain Eukaryota; kingdom Metazoa; phylum Arthropoda; class Malacostraca; order Decapoda; family Penaeidae; genus Penaeus; species Penaeus vannamei. The sequence continues at coordinate 51,188,681 of NC_091551.1, forward strand.
CCAATGTGAACCTTCCCTCTCTGGCCCCGGGTACACACCTACCGTGGCGAAATGCCCAGGAAATCTCGTGTTCAACACAGATCCTACTTATCCATATTGTGTGAGGCCAGAAGACTGCCCTACAGGTGGCGGCCAGATGAGTCAGTGCAACCGCCAAGGGAACTACCCCGCTTGTCCAGGCTGCTGCCGCGACTACTTCCACTGCACTTACGACCACCGGCTACAGAGAAAGACTTGTCCACATCCACTTGTATTCAATCCACTTTCATCCTATCCATATTGCGTCTTGCCTTGGAACTGTCCCTATGTGCTTCCGAGTCGATCCTGACCTGTATATCTGTGATCCGAAGTCAGTGTTTTAGTGATTTAAGAGACAGTCTATCAAAGCTTATCAACTGTGACCAAATCCGAATGTTGTTATGAAGGTCTTGTTAGTGAGTGCTCTGGTATCTTGGTATGAAAAGTTTATCGTCCACTTTCCTTGGGATGTCATTAGAATAGAAATTTCAACTCCTTTGTTGAGAATGCCAGATGTTTTTTTTTTTTTTCATATAATAAAGCTTAACCAAATTATCATTGTAAGAGGAAGTTAAAGGCGAGTATATAAGATTGCCAATAATGCAATACTTAGCACTGGAGTTGAAATATTCCTTCGCATTGTTACGTCATCCCACAGCGAAATTCGTGATAAACAATGGGACAGGGATGTGCCAATTTGAGTAACTGTTTATTTATGTATCTATATTTTATTATTATTATTATTATTTTATGCCAAATTTCCGGTGGGTTCATGTTGGGAAGGCCTCACAGAATAAAATATTTTTCTTTCACTTCTTTTACGGTTGCAGTCGCACATTTTAATCGTAGGCTGAAACAGGATAAGGTTAAATTAAAGCGCCGTGTGTCAAATATAAACTTTATGGCATAGTTACAGAACTTTGAAAGAATATTATTAATTTTCTTGTGTGTATTGTTGGTAATTAAAAACGCCGTCCATTGTTGACCTTTCAGATTTAAATGTATATTTTCGCCAGTTTTATTTTACTACTTTTGCACTGTATAAAATCCACATGGTGTGTTATCTTGTCTTTGTGTTCACTGATGTAAATTTATACAGACCCCTGCTGGTTTATGCTTTTCCAGTGCTATATAATTTTGTGTTAGAAGTTTTGATGTGGGAAAATGTTGCTAAGAAAAATATTATTAAGTTTTAGCTGTTTTATTTTCCTGCACAATTTAAGGCATTAGTAATCAAATCATTACATGAAAATAACTTTTAAAATAAAACAAATGGAAAGACATAAAATATAGTTCTAAATATCAATACGAGAAAAAAATAATGTAACAAAAAAAATAAAAGGTAAACTTCTGATACATCAACTTTCCGAAAATAGAATATGAAAACCTAACGCGAAAAGGACACGCTTTCGTAAAAAGTTGGTTTAATTATTCAACCAAATATCCTTTATTACCATATTGATCTTTAATTATTTTTCTGAAGATGCTAAATTTATTAGCAACATCCGACTTCTATATTGGTTAGTACGGTCATCTTTATAAACAAGACACCATTTGACCTTCCATTTCAAAGCTTCTAAAAATTCATGCAATGGCGTCTGAATCTGGTCTTACATAAATAAATCAAGTATCCTTGTTACTTAAAAAAAAAAAAAAAAAAAAATAACAAACCTGCCCTATTGCGTTTATATTTATCTTTAACAATCCCATGTTTCTTTATGATATGCAACGGCAGCTGTGCTATAAAACTATGCCTTGTTTAACGGCTCATTTGAGTTCCATCCAGTGTCAGTCACTTTATTCGAAAAGGTTAACCAACAGTTTACAATATATGAAGGAATTTGATCAAGTGAGCCACATGTCATGCTCACAAGGGTTTTGTATAATGTATATCTTTACTGCAAACCCCATATTCGATAACCAATCTTTCAAATAATAAAACTTATAAATAAATATTAATTAAATGCATAACTTTAACCCTCCCCCCCATCCCCCACCCCAATGTAACCGAACTCGGCCTTGGTACTGAAAAGGTGATTTTGCTAAGTACCATTATTCTCAAGGATACCTGGGGCCAGATTCTCAAACGCGTTAAGGCGCTTTATCTCCTTAAGGCGCCTTAACTTACGGCCGAGTAGTCTTACATACGCATAAGCAGAGCCAGGGACCCGCCATATTGGTGCGAGTGAAGGCGCCTTAGGTGAAGGCAGGGGGATAGCAGCCTTTAGCTCTTTCCGGCGGGCGGGAAATCAACTCTTCGCTCTTATAAAAGGGAAATACAGCAGGACGGTTAAGGCCTCCAGCGCACCTTAACTTAAGGCTCTTTTGAGAATCCGGGCCCCGAGCTGTTGTGGAGGAATTACCCAAAATCGCTACAAGAAAGGAACGGAGGAAAGAGGCGTGGCTCATATACCTTACACCAAGATTCCAACAAAGGTAAAAAAAAAAAAAATACTGGGTCCGCTACATTCATTTCTTCCAAAGATATCATGTGATCGTAAGTGACCCAGAATTCGTACCGAAGGGGCATTTCTATTTTTGTGCTCGAAGTCTTTGGAGCTATACCTTGGGCATACAGTATTCAAATCCTCGAAAAATCGGTCTCATGACAATCGCATACCCACTTACCCAGTTCCTACCACTTTATTGCCACCTTCTGAGCTGCAGATGGGTCAATCAGTCACAAGTGGAACCATCTTCAGCCCAGTTAATTATAATAATTCCCTTGCTAAGCTGAATTGTATGGCATATCCTGTAACTATTAAATCTGGTAGGTGTTCAAGCTGGAGGAAGTGATTCGAACTTGAAACTGGGTGGACAGGGCCTTGGATCGAACAGCACCAAAATGTTGTAATGGTTAATGGTTAATGGTTAAGATAAATGTGCTAGACATCTAAGGTCATATAGCACTATAGGAAAGTATAGTAAAGAGGGATGTCAGGTGACAGTTGTAATGTGTCAACTATCTAGAATATTGTTGAGAGGTTGAGGATGAGGGAAAAGATTATGGTGGTTTAGGTAAGGGAGTTAGATCAAGTGAAGGATATTTATGTGTCTGAGGAAGGAGAACAGGTTGTCGAGGCAGAAACTGTGAGATTCTGTAAGGATGTCTGATATGTTGGGAGGTCGGTGAAGGGAGGATAGGTGTGGAAAAGCAGAGGTACGTGCTGTATTAAAACGTGGACAGGACAAGAGAATGTGTGGGACTGAAATAGGGATGTTACACAGAGGACATAGGGGCGGGTCTGAGCGTGACATCAGATAGGCATGTGTTAGGCGAGTGTGGCCAATACGTAATCGTGCGAGGGCAGTCTCCCAACGTCTGTTCTTGTGAAATGGAGCTGACCAAGAGGAGATTGATGGTTTTACGGTATGTAATTTATTGTTGTGGAGTCTTGACCAAAAAGATTGCCATCGGGTATACAAGAAAGTCTTAAAGTGGGGGTAGTAATCTGTAGCTGGAATATGTGAGAAGCGTTGTTGAGGTGATGAGGACATTGCGGCATATCGTGCAAGAGTATCTGCCTGTTCATTGCCAGGGATTCCAACATGGCTGGGTACCCAGCAAAATCTGACAGATTTGTGACGTGTGGATAGATAGAACAACCAGTTCTGGATCTTACAGACAAGGGGATTGGTCGAGTGCATTGACTTTATGAGGGTTAAAGAATTACGGGAGTCAGTAAAAATAGTAAAAGAGGAAGAGGTGGATGAATATATGCGTCTTAAGGCAAAAAGGAGTGCATATAGTTCTGTAGTAAGGACACTAGATTCAGGAGGGAGGGTGTATTTGAAAGTGCAATTTGGGAATGTTACTGCGAATCCAGCTCCTGAGATGGATTTGGAACCGTCAGTGTAAACATGAATGCTGGAGGAATGAATGGAGACATGGTCAAGGAAATGAGCGAGAAGGATAGAGGGGGGAATATCTGATTTTGGTGGGTCAGGGAAAACTGAGGAGCAAATACAGGGGTTAGGTATAAGCCATGGAGGAATGGAATGGACAGACAGTGGGAGAGGTCGGAGATGAGGGAAGGGGGAATGGGAGAGGAGGGTATCCATGCGTACGGGGAGAGGAGTTGGTAAACGTGGAGAAGAGGTAAAGGTATGAAGTAAGGATTGTGGAATAGTTAGTTTGGTAAGGGAAAATTGGTGAAATCGAGCATAGCATCGGAGAGAGAGAAGGGCTCGACGTCGAGAGAGGGACGGCATGCCTGATTCAGTATATAGGCTCTCAACTGGAGAGGAGCGGAAGGCGCCTAGGGCTAAGCGGAGACCGCTGTGGTGGACTGTATCAAGGTGAGCAAGAAGAGAGGTTGAGGCAGAGGAGTAGATATGGCATCCATAATCTAGAGTGGAGAGAATCAAAGTAACATGAAGATGGAGGAGAGTTTTGCGATCTGAGCCCCAGGAGATATGTGAAAGCGTTTGTAAGATTCGGAGGCGACGTTGAGCTTTTTCTTTGATATACAAGATATGGTCTCGCCAGGACAACTTGGAATCAAATATAACGCCTAGGAATTTGCCAGAAGACCGGTATTGGAGTGGAGCATTATATAAGAAGAGTGGGGGTTTGGGGACCGTACGTAAGCGAGAGAAAAGGATGGGGAAAGATTTAGAGGTAGAGAAGCGAAAGCCATGGTTGGTGGCCCAAGAAGTTACTGATGTTATTGCAGACTGAAGGAATTGACAGAGATCTGGTATGGATGTGCCAGATGCATAGATGGTTAAGTCATCAACATATAGTGATGCTCTGGCTCCTGGTGGTAGGACTGAGACTATGTCATTTACAGCAAGAAGAAATAAAGTGGTACTAAGCACACTTCCTTGTGGGACTCCTTCGAATTGAGGAAAGGATGATGAAGTGGAAGAGGCAATCTTGACCTGGAAAGTACGTTTAGAAAGGAAGGATTTAATGAAAACACCCATGTTTCCACGTAAACCTAGGGAGGACAATTGTTGGAGGATATGGTATCGCCATGTGGTGTCATATGCTTTTTCTAGATCAAAGAAAATGGCTAATACGGATTCATGGCGTGCAAATGCCGATGTAATGTATGTCTCAAAATGGGCAAGTGGGTCTGCTGTACTTCGGGCACGTCGGAAACCAAACTGGGAAGGGGAAAGGAGATTATGAGACTCTAGGTACCACATTAAACGGAAGTTAACCATTCGTTCTAGTAGTTTACACAAGCAGCTAGTTAGAGCTATGGGGCGGTAATCTTGGGGTAGGGTACCTGATTTATTGGGTTTTAAGAAAGGTAGGATGAGAGCATCTCGCCAATGAGAAGGAAAATTTCCTGTCGTCCATATGTGGTTGAAAATAGTTAAAAGGAAGGATAGAGAGGAAGATGGGAGGTGTCGGAGCATACGATAGTGAAAGCCATCAGGGCCTTCATGAGTGTTGCGGCACGACTGTAATGCAGCGTTGAGTTCAGAAGAAGAAAAAGGGGCATTATAGGACTCATCAGAGGATAGGGTGAAGGTAATAGGGGTGCGCTCCTTGATGGTTTTAATGGAAGAAAAGTGTGGGGAAAGGTGAGAGCCACTACTGACCTGGCTGAAATAGTTGCCCAGTTCATTAGCTACTTCTACAGGCTCAGAGATGAGAATATCTCGAATATGGAGGACGGGTGCAGGATGGGGGGGATGTTTGCCTGATAGTTTATGGATCCGTCGCCAAACAGCTGAAATAGATGTAGAAGATGTAATTGAGGAAACATAATTTTGCCAGCTATTTGTTTTGCTGTCTTTAATTGTACGGCGAAGATGGGCAGATGCTCTTTTAAAGGAAATAAGGGCTGATAGCTGGTGAGGGGTGCCTCGTTTGTAGCGATAGCTGTTCCAGGCTGCTCGTTTTAAGCGGAGCGCTTTGGAGCAATCAGAATTCCACCATGGAACACATTTAGAAGTATAGGGTCTTGAAGTTCGAGGAATGGCTGTATAGGCAGCTCTTAGGATCGTTGTTGTAAAACAATGTAGCATATCTGAAATGGACAGTAAGGGGGGTGGAGGGATAGGTATAGTAGAGAGTGAAGTGAAAGTATGCCAGTCAGCTCTATCGAAGCACCAGCGTGGAGGATTAGGAAGTGGTACATATGAAGTAGGAGAAAGAAGTATTGGGAAGTGGTCACTATAGGGGAAGTGGTCTAGAACTGACCAATGGAAATCTAGATGTAAAGTAGGAGAGCATAGAGAGAGGTCAAGGCATGAAAAGGATTGTGTGCGCATGTCAAAGTGTGTGGGGCGATCTGAATTAAGAATAATTAGGTTATTTGTGAAGAGGAAGCGTTCTAGAGATCGGCCTCGGGAGTTGGTGGTAGAGTCACCCCACAGAGTGTGGCGGCAGTTGAAATCACCAACTATGAGGAAAGGTGGTTGGAGTTGGGAAATTAGAGTGTCAAAGGCAGTAAAGTCAATGGGATGGGATGGGGAGAAGTAGACTGAAATCACTGTGATCCAGCGGCGAAGAAAGATGCGAATAGCTGTGCACGGGACCGAAGTTTGTATGGGAGGTATGACATAAGGTGTTTTATGATGGATAAGTATAGACGAGACATAAAGGGAGTGTGGGGAAGAGATAAAATGGTAATTAGGAATTGGAATAGGAGGGTGTGTGAGGAAAGTCTCTTGGAGGCAGATAATAGATGGATTATAAGAAGCAAGGATATGACGTAGGTCTGATCTATGAGAGCGGAAACCGCGAATATTCCAATGTAGGAGAGCTATACCCTAGTTGATTTATGAATGATAACACATTTACGTGTTGGGGAATTTGAAGGGGAAGGAGCTAGGGGGTGTAAAGGAGGGATATTAGGAGGTAGGGAGTCTGGAGAAGGGCATTGTTGTGCCATGAGTGATTCTCGTGTGTATCCTGGAGGGAGTGCAAAGGATAGAGGGGA
>NC_091551.1:51200600-51210600 GCF_042767895.1 Penaeus vannamei
TTTCTTGTTCGTGTGGCTCACTATTTTACTTTGGTCTCGCTCACCTCCAGCTACACTTGTATTTGTTGCCTCTTGTGCGGTTTCTTCAATGACTGCATCTGAGTCACTATCAGAATCTGAAGAACTTGAACTGCTACTACTGCTGCTGCTGCTACTGCTACTACTGTTACCACATTTGCTGCATTGGCAATCACTACTGTCTGAGTCTGAATCCGAGTCTGAGTCACTTGAACTGCTTGAATTGTCTTCGTGGGCATCAGTAGACTGAGCTGTGGCACTGGCCTCATCCAACACAGGTACATTGCTATACCCGCCTTCATGTGTGCTTTCAATCTCTGTAGTGTTCTCTGCTACTCGATCATTTCTTGTTTCCAATCTGTTTTCAGTGTGGCAGTCATCGTCCTCTCCAGCCTCCGTCACCATTTCGTCTACACTCTGGTTCAACAGGCTTTTATTACCTGACAAATTTTGGTCATCATGCTCTTGCTCCAGACCATCAATCAGTGGTGTGTCTGCAATAGTACCCTTATTGTCTTTCACCAAACTTTGTTCACTGGCTTTCTTAATTGCAAGACCTCTGGGTTCGACCTGCTCTTTTGCCTTAAACTTAACCTCTACTTGATTCTTTGTGTCGTCCTTTGGATCCCCTGTTGCCTTCAAAGAGGAAGATTTACGGTCAGAGGGGGCATGTCTCTTCGTTTCAGGATCACGAATAAAATGCAGCAGTGACATCTCCGAGTCTCCACTGGTGCTGAGGCTGTCCTGGCCATACTTCTCATGGTTCTGCTTTACTAGTATGTCAATGGTATCATCACTTCCTGAGGGAGGGCCTAACTTTTCCGGGACAGCCAAAATGGGTGTAACTTGGAAAAGATCTGATGGATAAAAAGTTGTGTCGTCCTCCATTAACGTCCTTAAGTGCCTTGCTCTCATACTCTGCCTTCTCTTTTCTGCATTTGCTTCACTGACCTGATTAACCTTCTTATCTCTTTCTGTAAACTTATCTTGCTTCTCCCAAATAAAATTATCTTTAGCCCTATCAGGCCTGTGGCATTTAGACAGAGCTGGTTCCTGACTTGAGAGTTTGTTCTTCTTATCTTCTTCGGCTCTTCGATGTTTTTCTTTGGCTTCTTGTAAAGCTTTTTCATATTTCAACATCTCGCTTTTTCTTGTGGGCCTCGCACTCTTTGATTCCCATCTTGGTTCATTCCGTCGCCTTGTATCTACTTCTGATTTGGAAAAATGAGACTCCTTTTTATCTTTGTGTTTGGCCTCCCCACGGTTTGTTGCTTCACTTATTAATTCCCCTTCTTCTTCATCTTCGTCCAGCTCCCCTTCTTCTTTTTCATCATCCTGGACAATGCTCTTCTTTGGAGACTCCCATAAAATTTTATGTAACAGTTTGCTATCTACAGGTACTTTGCTTCGAGTCTGTTGGTCCTGTACACAATTCCTCTCTCTCTGAACTTTGGGTAGTGAATCACCATGATTTCTATCTTCTTTCATGTCATTTCTGTTCTTAATCTTTCCAATATGACTTCCCTTGTCTGGAGAATCTCCATCATCTCTCATTCGCCTATCATGCACACGCTGTCGTCTTCTGTGAGTCGGTGGTGACTCAGATTGCTGTCTCTTCCACCGTACCTCCCCACGTACACCGTCATCCAAATTTGACGGTCTCCTTTGTTGTTCTGCATTTGGTAAACTTTTATTTCTCTTTGTTTCTTCCACTTCGTTCCCCTGCATCCTTTTTGCTCTCAGTCTAGAATCGCTATTTCTTGAAGTGGTGCTCCTTTCTGAATGGATCTTCTCATGATCTGCTCTCATGTGCTCGCCTTCTTTATTCCTTGGAGGCTTTCTCAATTTCTCCCTTGGTGGGCTCTCACTATCTCTACGTCTCGAAGTGTTTCTAGCACTCGCTCTATTCGATGAGTGTGCTGGCGGACTTAGTCTATCTGTGTCATCTAGTTCTGCATTTGCCCTTTGGCCTCGTCTCGTGATCCTGCCAAATGCCACTGCCATCTTCTCTTCATACTTTGCTTGCATCTCCTTTTCCTTGACCATTAGGGGGCTCACACTATCATTTTGCATGGTCTCACTCTTCTTGCTGGGTGTCAACTTCGTTATCCTTCTGCTTGATTTACCTGGTGGTGATCGGCTCCTTGAGAGATCTTTGCTGCTGTCACTTTTGTCGTTCTTTCTAGGTGAACCACTGCATTTCCTTCCTCTTGCACTCTGCACGTTCTCAATGTCTCTTTTGGATGAATGGTTTCTTGTTATTTTAGGACTATCCTGCACACTTTCTGTTACTGATCTACCATCGTTTTCTTTTATGGTATCTACCTGAGAATTACCTGCATCAACTGTGGACTTCATTGCACTTGCTTCTGGTGTTAAGGTTTCCTCAGCATTTTTCTTATCATCATCATCATCACCTTCAGTGTCTCCATCATATAGGAGTTCCTCCTCTTCAGGGAAAAGACTCTCTTCAGGTTTCTTTGTTGGTTCAGTATTACTTTCCTTGTGTAAACCTATCCCTTCTGTGTTCTCTCTTCCATCTTCAGTATTTACAGGTGTGTTTGGCTTATCTTGTTTAGAGCACTCTTTCACACAGTTATCTTCACTTTCACTTACAAGCTTTAATTGTTTATTCTTATCTTCAGAGGGTATATTCTCACTATCATTGTTTCTTCCATTTTCTCTATCCAAAGAACTTATTTCATTTGTATCCTTCATTTCAATTGCTTTCTGGCCATGTCTTGTCTTCCTGCCAAATGCCACTGCTAGCTTCTCCTCATATTTGGCTTGCATCTCCTTTTCCTTAACTTGCAGGGGACTGACGCTGTCATTTTCACTAATATTGTATTTTTTGTCGAGTGATGTCAACTTCCCAATCTTTCTATTTGGTCTACCTGGTGGTGACCGACTTCTTGAGAGGTCATTCCTGCTGTCACTTTTGCCTACCTTCCTGGGTGAGGACCTGCACTGTCTTCCTCTTGCTCCTCCCTCAGTTTCTAAATCCTCTCTTTCAGCTGAATGGTTTCTGGTTACTCTTTTAGGACTATCTTCCTTATTCTGCGCACTATTTTGAACTTTTCCAAGTACAGACTTTTCATCCTTTTTTATACGCTGAGAATTTTCTGTATCAACTGTGGACCCCTGTTTACTTGCTTGCGGTTGAAGACATTTATTTTTGCTTAAGTGTGGGGATTTCATTTGTGATGTTTCCCCAGAATCATATCCCTTCTTGTCATCATCATCATCATCATCTTCACTGTCTTCATCATAGAGGAGTTCCTCCTCTTCAGGGAAGAGTCTTTCTTCGGTTTTTGGATTTTCTGTTCTAGATATGATTTCATCGTGAAAATCTGTTCCTTCCATGTTCTCTTTTCCTTTTTCCTCAGTATCCATAGGTATGTTTGATTTTTCTTGTAGACATTTTTTTCCATAATCATTTTCTTTCTTAAGCTTTGCCTCTTCATTCTTCTGTTCTACTTCATCAAGCTGATGAGTATCACCTTTGGAATCAATTGTATTTCCCTCACTACCTGATATACCACACATCAAATCATTTTCGACTGGATCTTCTCTAATCCTTTCATCTGAGTTACTTTTGGTGTCTTCCTCAGCCCCATCTGCAGTCTTACATTGTATTTCCTCTCCAATACATTTATCCAGAGCCCCAGAATCTTGACTGATGTCTTTATCATTATTGACTCTCTCACAATCCTCCTCACTCACCACTTTAGCCTTCTCTGCCTTAGATTCAAGCCTCTCTACTACAGCCTCAGGAGCATATGTTATTTCCTTTACAGATGTCCCATGCTTCACCTCTGAGGCTTTGACTTCAGCTTGAGTGCTGTCTGATGGTGGTTTAGCCTCAACCTCATCATTTTCAATGGAAGTATTTTTAGTCACTGCTTGGCATTGTATTACATCATCTCCTGAACTTTTCGTTGCAGATTCATGTAAACCTTCAGCATCTGCTTCCACTTTAGCACCTTCACTTTCCCCAATCTTTTTCTGTGTCCCACTGATGCCTAACTCCTGTTCAATCTTGTTACTGGTGCTTTCTTCAACGTCTGTTTTCGGCGTTATCTCGTTATTCTCTCGACAATCTAGTGAATTTTCATTTCCTTCACTACTACAGGCTTGCTTTCTTGCTGGTTTCTCACTACGTGGTTGTCTCTTAGGTCTGGCTTTGCTTGATTCATCTTTGGTTTCTTCTCTTTCTTTGGTATCATCCTCTTCTTTGTTTCTTTGATTGTTAGTATCAATTTTCCTTCTCGGTCTACCATATGATTTACCGCTTTCTTCTTGGTCATCAGAACCCTCAATGATTCTTCTGGAGGATTTACCATTTACTTGTGCCTCAGCTGGTGATGTTTGAACGGAATTCTTTGATTTCTCATTTCTCTCTTTACTAAATGCTTTATTCTGCCCTTTTGTTGTATCTAATGTCCTATTTCTTGTCATAACCCCTGTTCGCTCCATTTTGTTAGACAAATCCATTCTAGTGTCTTCAATTTTGGTATTTTTGTTATCACATATTTCATCACTGGATTTCTCTTTTTCAGACACATCACTTTTTCTTCTTCTCCCTCTCCCATCCTTCTTGGTTTCTGTGTATTCACAGGGAGATGTTGCCTTCACATCAGTTTTTATATGTTTAGGTGGGCGGCCTCTTCTCTTTTTTGTAGAAACATTTGGCTTTTCATTATTTTCTTGCAATCCATCCTTTTCTTCTTTTCTGTCTTCCAAATCAGTATCTTCTAGTCTTCCTTGAGTAACTGAGGAATATTTGCTGCTATCCAGAGAGGAGGATTCACAGATTTGGGGGGATCCTATGTCCTCATTTCTGCATTTTTCATCATTCGCTATTCTTTCTTCTCTTTCACTCGTCTTTCTTTCACTACGGTTTTCATCTGTCGTCTTTCCTATCTCGCTTTCCCTAGTCTTTCTTTCACTTCTGCATTTTTCCTCTGTCTCTATTTTTTCTTCTCTTTCCATGGTTTTGATTTCACTACAATGTTTTTCGTTTGTCGTCTTTCTTTTCTCTCTTTCCCTGGTCCTTCTTTCACTACTGCATTTTTCCTCTGTCTCTGTTTTTTCTTCTCTTTCCATGGTTTTGACTTCATTGCTACATTTTCCATCTGTAACTATTCTATCTTCTCTCTCTCTGTTTTTCCTTTCACTATCATGTTTTTCATCTGTTGCCTTTCTTTTCTCTCTTTCGCTAGTCTTTCTTTCCCTTTTACATTTTTCATCTGTCATAGTTTTCTCTCTTTCCCCACTATTTTCTTTACTATATTTTTCATCTCCTACTGTTCCCTCTTCACCCTCCCTGCTATTTCTCTCATTACATTTTTCATCTGTCATTGTTTTTTCTTTTCTTTCCCCACTACTTCTTTCGCTATGATATTTTTTATCTGCCACTGTTCTTTCTTCTTTTTCCCCACTATTTTTTTCAATACATTTTTCATCTGTCACTTTTCTCTCTTCTCTTGCCTTTCTTTCACTGACACATTTTCCATCTGTCACTGTTCTTTCTTCTCTTTCCCCACTTTTTGTTTCATCATCCACTTTGTCTTCTGAATCCAAATTTTCAAGAACTGCTTCAAAAGTTTTAGTCTCTGACTTCAATATACTTCTATTTGTACCTGATGGTTTTGTTGTTGGCCTTCCTTCATTGATATTGTCACTTTCCACACACATTTTTGTGACATTTTCATTTCTTTTTACTTCAACATCGCGTAAATGTTTGGTAACATTTTCATTTTCTGCTTCATCAACAATTTGCATTGTATTTTGTTCATCCAAATCTAACAACTCGTTTGATTTGCAGTAAGCATTTGTCTGAGACTCTGCCACTTCCTTCACACTACTTAATTCTGTATCAGTCTTATCAACACATTTTTCTTTAAGTGTCTGGTTCGACATGTGTTTTTCATCATCTGCCTTGCCTTCATGCAGACCATGAGACACTTCTTGCACTGCATGATTATTTCTATTTCCTCTCATCACATTTTGTAGATCCCTGTAGCCACTTGTTCTTTCCTGGTCTTCTGATACCGCTCCCTTCACTCTCTCACTTATTTCTCCTACCTTGTTGTCCCCTGTATCTGTGTTCTTTGCATCATTGTTTGTGTGATTTCTTACACTTACTGATGGCATGGGTGATTTTTCTTGCTTCTTTTGGTTGGTTCGTGCAATTTTTGCCATCATTCTCTGTCCAAAGAGAGATTTTCCCAACATTCTTTCTATATCATCTGCATCTGAGTCACTATTACTATCAGAGTCTCCATAACCTCTGTTATTTGGTACAAGGTCAGAAAGACTCTGCTGCTTATCCAAAGCACTGGCACTGTTAGAAGTATTGTTTGTACCAACCACGCTTGTGGAATTATTACTCACGTGATTACTCACACCAAATGGAGGCCTTGACAATTGTTCTTGTGTCTCTTGTTTAGCCTGAGATATTTCTGCATTCCTCTTTTTCTTGGCTTGAGCCATTTTTGCATTCATTCTCTGCCCAAATAGTGATTTTCCTAACATTTCCTCTTCATATGAATTTGAGTCAAAGTTATTATCAGTAACTTCATTGCCTTTGAGTGTGGAGGGAGCAGAAGGATCTTCATGTTGACCCACAGAATTGGCATTGTCTGATGTACTGTTCCCACTTACTATACCACTATCATTTGCAGATTCATTGTTTATGTTATTCTTCACACTATGTGGAGGTTTAGACGAGTTCTTTTGTACATCTTGCTTGGTTTGGGCCATTCTTGAAATATCTCTCTGTCTGAAAAGGGTTTTCTCAAACATTTTCTCTTCATAACCTGAATTTGATTTATGAATAATTCCATCAGATGTTTTGTGAATGGAAGGACCAGTGGAATTCTTTGGCTCCTCAACAGCACTATTATCTGAAGTACTGTTACTTTGTACATGGGTATTTTGTTCACTTTCAAACTTATATTTATTATTTGCAACTATAGCATGTGATTGATCTGAACTCAAATGATGGTCCTCTGTAGTCATTTGACTCTCTTGTACACTGACACTTGATGTAGAAGACTTTTCTATGCCTTTTATATCTGGTACTTTTAAATGTGACTCAGTACTCCGGTTCTCTGTATCCCTTTTCCCTGGTCTCCTACTGGGAATCAAACTTTCATCACGTTGTAGATCACTACATTTTGAAGTTTTTTTTTTGTTACATTTATCATCATGTCTCCTGTCAACATCTTCATAATCTGTTCTATCTATACGACTCTTGCCTTGAGAACCTAACCGTGAGAAGACACTGGGTCTTCTTTCAGTCCCTAGTGGCTCTTCATTTGCATTTCTCTCTTTTCTGTTTTCACTGCCTTTCCTTCTTTCAGAGGTAGACCTCCCTGGGTTCCTCTTCTTATATTCCTCATCATTATATCTCTCAAATCTAGAGTTCCTTTCTCCACTGCTATGGCCAAATCTACCAGTATGTCGGTCTCTATCACTGTATCTCTCACCACTGTCATGTCTCCTCCTCTTCACTGGTCTATCAGAACTGCTGTGTCTCAATTCCAAATCCAAATCCTCATGCTTATAACGTTTATCCCCACCATCATAACTCAGCCTTGTATTGTCGCTATCATGCCTGTAGTGTAACTCATCGTAGTCACGTCTCCCATAACCTTCTATTCTGCTGTTGGCTTCCTGCAAAGCTATGTCTCCACTATCATGTCTGCTCCTCTCTGTAGGTACACCTCCAAAGTCACATTTCTCTCTTTCTACATGTTTACCTGCATTATCTTCACTTCTATAATCAAAACTATTATTCTGCATGTGAGTAGATAATTTTCTTTTCTTATTTGTTGCTTTTTGTTGCGGTTTAACCAGAGATGTCACTTTTTCTCCTTCTTTACCCATAAGGCTTTTTAAAGATGCAGCATCGGTATCTTGTGAAGCATTAACACGAACACCAAGTACACTTGCAGTTATCTTTCCAGCAATGCCTCCAAACCCTGCATATCCCTTACCACCACATTTACAGCTGGTTCCTTCATCAGTAGTCTTCTTCATGTTCTGTTGAAGGAAAAAAAAATTTAAGATAAAATTTGACTTGTGATATTTTAAACATTTATACTTTTAAAATCCAATTTCATCACAACCAGTAAAAAAAATATATCTTGCCTCAAGAAAGGATTTGAATTCATCACTGGAATATTTTGATATCTGTGACAAAATAGCATCAAACTCTTCTTTGGGAACCTGTCGCATGGCTCGACGGAACAAAATGGCCTCACGCCTAGAAGAAATAAAAACGGTCGTTGAAAAACATAAAACACAATACATATTTACTGTTTTCATATAAAAAGAAAGAAAAAGAGAGAAAAAGAGAGAGGGAGAGGGAGAGGGAGAGAGAGAGGGAGAGGGAGAGGGAGAGAGAGAGAAGGAGAAACAGAGGGAGAGGGAGAGAGAGAGAGGGAGAGAGAGGAAGGAAGGAGAGAGAGAGAGAGAGAGAGAGAGAGAGAGAGAGAGAGAGAGAGAGAGAGAGAGAGAGAGAGAGAGAGAGAGAGAGAGAGAGAAAGAGAGATGGAGAGTGAAAGAGAGAGTGAAAGAGAGAGAGTGAAAGAGAGAGAGAGAGAGAGAGAGAGAGAGAGAGAGAGAGAGTAGAGAGAGAGAGAGAGAGAGAGAGAGAGAGAGAGAGAGAGAGAGAGAGAGAGAGACAGAGAGAGAGAGAGGGACAGAGATGGAGAGAGAGGGAGAGAGAGAGGGACAGAGGGACAGAGAGGAGAGAGGGAGAGGAGAGAGGGAGAGAGAGAGAGAGAGGAGAGAGAGAGAGAGAGAGAGAGAGAGAGAGAGAGAGAGAGAGAGAGAGAGAGAGAGAGAGAGAGAGAGAGAGGGAGAGGGAGAGGGAGGGAAAGGAGAGGAGGAGGAGGGAGAGGGAGAGGAGAGAGGGAGAGGGAGGGAGAGAGGGAGAGGGAGAGGGAGAGGGAGAGGGAGAGAGAGAGAGAGAGAGAGAGAGAGAGAGAGAGAGAGAGAGAGAGAGAGAGAGAGAGAGAGACGGGGGAGAGAGAGGGGGAGGGAGAGAGAGGAGAGAGGAGGAGAGAGAGGGAGAGGAGGAGAGGGAGAGAGAGAGGGAGGGAGAGAGAGAGAGAGAGAGAGAGAGAGAGAGAGAGAGAGAGAGAGAGAGAGAGAGAGAGAGAGAGAGAGAGAGAGAGGGGAGGAGAGAGAGGGAGGAGGGAGGGAGGGAGGGAGGAGAGGGAGAGAGAGAGAGAGAGAGAGAGAGAGAGAGAGAGAGAGAGAGAGAGAGAGAGAGAGAGAGAGAGAGAGAGAGAGAGAGAGAGGGAGAGAGAGAGGGAGAGAGGAGAGAGAGAGGGAGAGAGGGAGAGAGAGGAAGAGGAGAGAGGGAGAGAGAGAGGGAGAGAGAGAGGGAGAGAGAGAAGGGAGAGAGAGAGGAGAGAGAGAGAGAGGGAGAGAGAGAGAGGGAGAGAGAGAGGGAGAGAGAGAGAGGGAGGGAGACAGAGAGAGAGAGAGAGAGAGAGAGAGAGAGAGAGAGAGAGAGGGAGAGAGAGAGAGAGAGAGAGAGAGAGAGAGAGAGAGAGAGAGAGAGAGAGAGAGAGAGAGAGAGAGAGAGAGAGAGAGAGAGAGGGAGAGAGAGAGAGAGAGAGAGAGAGAGAGAGAGAGAGAGAGAGAGAGAGAGAGAGAGAGAGAGAGAGAGGGAGAGAGAGAGGGAGAGGGAGAGGAGAGGGAGAGAGGGAGAGGGAGAGAGGTAAGAGAGTAGAGGTAGAGGTAGAGGTGAAGAGGTAGAGGTAGAGGAGAGAAGGGAGAGGTAGGGAGGGAGGTAGAGGTAGAGGTAGAGGTAGAGGTAGAGGTAGAGGGAGAGAGGGAGAGAGGGAGAGGAGAGAGGGAAGGAGAGAGGGAGAGGGAGAGGAGAGAGAGGAGAGAGGGAGAAAGGAGAGGAAAGGGAAGGGAGGGAGAGGGAGAGGAGAGGGAGAGGGAGAGGAGTGGGAGT
>NC_091551.1:51215600-51218100 GCF_042767895.1 Penaeus vannamei
TATTGTTTTGTTAAATGTTTCTACACATAGGTAGCTATGCCAATGATTACCCACAAAGGAGTCAATTAGATCTTGTGACCTCACCTTTCCTTGAAACAGCAGGAAAATGGTTTTTTTACTAATGCTACCAATATCAACACCGTTGTTTTGTCATTAATGTTATAACTATATTCTTACTGATATTACTAGCAGCAGTATCAGATACTAGAAATATTATCAGAAATCAAGGAAAATGGTAAACCGGTGAGCCAGGTAGTTCTCGTAATTGGCTCACTGTTGACTTGGTACTTGTGGAGCCATCTATATGTAAAATCAGCGACTAAATTAAACACACATTGGGCATGGCCGGTACGCACATTCAATCCCCGCCAGCAAGTGGTTAGAGATGATATACTTTTCTCGTAACAATCTCATTCTCAATATCTAATGTGTAGGAAGCTAAGTGCAAATCACACATATATGGTTGGTTGTTGGGGACGAGGGAAAGGATTAATCCAAGAGTAACATTATATTTTGAAGCGGAAAATAAAGGTTTCTGGGTGGCTTCAAAATCTGTGCGCTAGCCACTGCTCGCAACGGAATCAGAGCACAAGCTCCGATCCAGCATCACACCGGCGGGACACCTGGCAATGTTTATTTTTCTGGGTGTCATATATGACACCCATTGTAAATGGGTTAAGGTATAAGTGGTAGTGTTTGTGGTTTATCTTTATGGTATGGACGCTCTAGGTTAGAACAATTTGAATATGATATTCTGGTAGATGACAAAAGTTGCAGTTGTCAGTAGAAGAAATAGTTTGCTGACACAAATAGTGCCAACACAAATAATGGGAAAAGATCACGGAAAGCATTGTTCTCAGTCCAAGTCCACTTGGTGCTCTGGAGTTTCAGCTCCATCTTCCCATGCATACTGAGGTGAAGAAAATATTTCCCTGGGGGTATTGCGGGGCAGAACCCCCTCAACCCTATCCTTGGGCAGTGCTCGATTGGGCATGCCCAGTCACAGCAACTTAGACTGATGAATACCTTTTTTGACATGAGTGCATCCATTGTGTAATAAAATTACCGTGTTTGTTTGTGTAGGCACATTTCTCTATTTAACCGTATCTTTAAAAGTATTTTTCCTTTCCTTACTTGTCATCTTTCATACTGGAGATAGCCCTTTCACAATCAGGTTAATGTTAACAAGTGACACACAGAGATAGAGGAATATGGACACTGCCATTGTAAGGTGCAGTTCAACTGACTTTGCTTTTGTCTAGAACCGTCCACAACACCCCCACACAGCCAGAGTTCTTCATGTCTGTTTCTTAAATGTTGTCACAATGTGATAATAATGGGGGTACAGGTTTTTTTTTTGCCCCACCCCCTGTCTAGGGAATAAATAGAAGGTAGAAAGGTTAGGTTTGGGTTTTCGGGTTTGCAGGATACACTGGTTTTCGGGTGAGTCGCTCTCGGTAACAAATACCCACAATTATGACTTAAAACAATCACAAAACTCATGCACATATTCCAAGACGAAATCAAGCCTTCTCTCACCTGAACTTCCCTGAGAGACCGTTCTTATGGAGCTCATATTCTGCATCTCATATCCTCCATGGACGAAAAAAACTTCACTCAATCAATCACAAAGGGCTTAAATGGTGTCGCATATTGCATAGCATTCACTTACAGAGGCGGATAAGGAGGAAATTAGCTCATGTTATCCGAGGAGCAAAGAGACCATCCCCATCACAGGACAAAATGTAAACAAACATTGGTCGGCCACGAAAGCGCGCGAAAGCAGGACACGCGAAGAACTGGATGCGCAATTTTTATTTTATTTTTTTATATGTACCAAGGTCTATTATAAGATATAAAAGAAGAAAGAAGAAGAAGGTCTATATAAGTACTTTATATAGACCTTGATCTATACGTACCAAGGTCTATATAAGATATAAAAGAAAGAAGAAGAAGAAGGTCTATATAAGTACTTTATATAGACCTTGATCTATACGTACCAAGGTCTATATAAGATATAAAAGAAAGAAGAAGAAGAAGGTCTATATAAGTACTTTATATAGACCTTGATCTATACGTACCAAGGTCTATATAAGATATAAAAGAAGGAAGAAGAAGAAGGTCTATATAAGTACTTTATATAGACCTTGATCTATACGTACCAAGGTCTATATAAGATATAAAAGAAAGAAGAAGAAGGTCTATATAAGTACTTTATATAGACCTTGATCTATACATACCAAGGTCTATATGAGATATAAAAGAAGGAAGAAGAAGAAGGTCTATATAAGTACTTTATATAGACCTTGATCTATACGTACCAAGGTCTATATAAGATATAAAAAGAAAGAAAGAAGAAGAAGGTCTATATAAGAACTTTATATAGATCTTGATCTATACGTACCAAGGTCTATATAAGATATAAAAGAAAGAAGAAGAAGAAGGTCTATATAAGTACTTTATATAGACCTTGATCTATACGTACCAAGGTCTATATAAG
>NC_091551.1:51223100-51235600 GCF_042767895.1 Penaeus vannamei
GTTTTCAAGGAAAAGCGATGATGTTATTTGCCAGAGTATAGATCTGATAGAATTTCAGTGCTGCGGTTCTCGAAATAAATTTTCCTTGTACCTTAAGTTCGTCTTGCTGATTAATGTTTCCTTTCTTATTGTTATATTATATTATTTTTAACTTGCTAAAGCGTGTGACATTTCTGTATTCATTGTAGGATTTTCTTGTTTTTATGTAGAGATATGTCGTTTTATCATGCTATCAATGTTAATTTTTACTATTTTGACTTGCAAGTTGAAATCTTTAAAAACTTTCAATCTTATTAAAATTTTGAAGGAACAATTTTCTAGCAATGAAGGAATGGAAGGAATAAAGAAAAAAAATACTCAGCTTTTATTCTATGTTACACATATAGCCAACGTATTTCACTTTGTGAAATAAAGTATAGTTACAGGTCTTTTTAATTTGTCACAAGCTCTTATGGCTTTAACTAGAAAAGGCTTCTGGAATATGATTGTGCAGTTTACATAATTGAACTTTTATGAGTTTAATATCTAAAGAAGTCAAATAATTTATGAACTGGTCATCAGCACATCCTTTAGAAATATATCTTGCGCTCACAATGCAACTGCATGAGTTACATGTAAGGTAGTTAATTGTACCATAGAAGAGTAGAACTCCTGGAAGCTATTATGTTGTGTAAAGTATTAAGCCTCAATATGAAGAAAAAGGACTATGATTTCCAAGGAAAAGAAGGCCGAGAGAAATAGCATGATAAGTCGAGGTGATAGAGATTTCATGACATGTACATGTTTTATTAAGCAGAGAATCCTCTTTAGTCAAGATCATCTTTGGGTTTGAACCTCTCAACTCTTAACTCTGACTAGGATTTGTGCATTTACTTGTCTGTTTTACTGTACTGCAGATGCTTATATATGCAACGTGAACGCAAGATTTACTCATAAAACGGTATCCAGACTGTACTATTCTGTACTTCTGGCTTCCATGTCTAAATATACTTTAGTTTGTCTCCACACTTTCGGAGATCCGGTAATATTTTTTCCATCATAATTTGCAACTGGAACAGGAGATGAAGACTCCTAAACATGGGAATGTTCTGGAGGTAAAGTGATAGTAAGATGAGACAAAGATTTGATGGCATGAGTGGATGAACACGATGGAATTGAGACTCAATATTACCTGTATGAAGACATTAAATGCATGGTTCTCATTCACTTAACTACTGGCATCAACACCCCTGCCTTTATCTTTTGCCACTGACATGATTCTTTTACACTAGCAATATTGGATGTATTCTAATTAAAAATTCATCAGTTGCACAAAAGGCACAACTTGACTAAGCAGAGTGTCAGAGTGTAATGATAAAGACAGACCTGAGTGTTTCTCATCTTCCATAAGTGTCATATATCATCATCTATATCACAAAGACTCTTCACTGTCACTTTCTTGCACACAATTTCACCGTACAACCCTAAACTGCATGATTTATTTCAAGCACATGTATTAACTGCTATGATTGACACATGTCTGGCAGTGCAAATAAATTTTCAAAGAACTAAACAAAGTCGAATGTGAGCACAAACACCCCATCCAAAATTCCAGTCAATTCACTTAACATAAGCCTTCCAATTATACTCTCCAAATAAGAAATCACCTGTAAACAAACTGAAAACCTTAATATAGGAAAACTTTACCATAAATAAGAAAATATAAATAACTACCTATGCTGAAACTACAGCATAACGATTACTAACATACATGAGAACATTTAATGAGAACAATCACATTTTCACGATATTTCCAAAATATCTAACAAAAGTGACTGCATCCAAGACTGACTAAATTATCACCTATAAATGTATTCTTTACACACACTAAAGATGCAGCAACATGAAACTTTGTTCCAACTGGCGTCTAGAAAACAAAATGTGTATCCTTCCTTTCTACAACACAAATAATTGGTGCTGTGAGATCTTGGTTCTTTAGTCCGTGCCAAAGTACTTCTGGCCAAAGTGGTTTGGTGCCACGGGATGCACTTCTGATGTTAAGATATTCATCTGCAATGCAATAGAAAGAAGGGTTACCAAATAATTTCATATGGAGAAGGTGTACATATAATATGTTTTATTTTCCGTGATTTTCCTGTATGCATCTTGGAGCTGTATAAGAATCACAGGCAACAATATCCTTACCTTCGGGAAAGCACTAGTGATGGTCCTCGCTGCTGCTGGTGTGGAGAAGAGGTTAAGCAAGATGATGTTCTCTTCTTCCACTGCATGCTCTTGAAGAACATTAACTGCCTTAATGACAGTGTTGCCAGAACCTAGAACACAGTTTTGCTTATAGGAACAGCAATTAAAGTGCTTGAGAAAGAGGAGAAACATTCAGTAATGCAAAGACATTTGTGAATGTCTATTTCCTTAGAAGAAACAGAAAAGGAGAAGAAAGGATATCCCAAAAAACTTACTCATGATCGGGTACATCAGAAGAACTTTACGCTGACTTATATCTTCTGGGAACTTTGCATATACCACTTTTGCTTCATGAGTATCAAGATCAGACTCCACAAGGATCTTGCCCAGTCTTATGGAACGGCAACATGATCGCAATCCCTGTCATTGAGAGGAAAGCTGTTAGTTACAAGGTAATATCAAGGAAATTCATGAAAGACAGCAATGCAGCACACCAGCAACAGCATCCTACTCATTTAATTTTCTGCAATCAGATTAAACACTGAAATGGCAATGGTAAAGACAACACAATGTATTCTCATGGGGAAGATTAAAACAATTTTGAATCTAAATTTACTTACTTGTTCCATAGCCTCTCCCGACCTCACAATGGAGACTCCGCAGTTGCCCTTGACAAACTGCAAGCCCTTGTACTGGCATCCCGTTGGCGTTGTGATTGTGCAGTCAGAGTACGGAAGCTGGTTCAAGCCCTCTTCAACCACCAAACGAATCTAGAGAAAAGGAAAAGGAAAAGGTGAATTGGTATCCAGTGCAGTTATACAAACAGTATATACAGTGATAACACAAGTTTCTAGATACACATATCATATGAAACAATATATATTTACCATAAAAGCATTAGACTTTCAAAATCTAAGCATAGGTTCTGTCTGTAGTATGAGAAGGGGAGGTGGTGGATGAACTGGCAAAACAACAAACAAAAAATGGAGATTAAACAGCCACATTCATCAATATTCATCAATATATTACTTACTAATCTGTCTGCATAGAATTTGAAGTCACTTCTTGATGTATTTCTGCAAGAGAAGATATGAAAGCACTGACTTTAGTTCTATTCTCGGATGCTTATATAAACATTTAAATCAATAGTGTACCTAAGAAAAAATAAAAAAGTAAAAGAAATGAATCCAAAACTTCCATTACTTACTTTTGAAAAATAAAATCTTATTGGTATGTGATGGAAGGAAAAAATAAACACAAATCTCAAACTTATTTACTAACATTGTCAAGTAATTGACTTGTGAAATTGCATCAATAAAGAAAAAATGCTATATAACAATAAATGTAGCTTTCAAACCAAAGCAATGAAGTTTATTTCAAATACATCCAATAACAGAAGAAAAGAGAGAGGAAGAGAAGTGGAAAAAAGAAGAAAAAGGAAGAGTGGAAATAGAAAAAAAGAAAAAGAAGGAAGGGAGGAAGGATGGAAAAAAAGAAAAAGAAAAAAAGTATTCAGAAAGTGATTCTAAGTAAATAATATCAAATTTACTATTGCAAAAACATTAAAACCTGTAACAACATTCTATTAATCACAACCCATATCAATTAACATCCCTCAAAAACATCTAACAGTATTAGAACTGTTATAATCAATAATCACAAGAAAAATAGATGATAACCATGTAATAACAATAACAATAACAATAATAAGAATAATAACAATAACAATAATAATAATAATAACAATAACAATAATAATAACAACAATAACAATAAGAAGAACAATAACAACAACAACAACAACAACAACAACAACAACAACAACAACAACGACGTTCTTTCTGCGCCCCCCCCCCTTAGGCAATGTGCTTTCCGCTTGGTCCACGAATTACTTGGAACTATCAACAACAGCCAGCCATACATTAAAAACCAAGATGTGCAATATAAAAATGGAGAAGGGAAACTAGTCAACATAATATTGGTAAAAATAACAAATGGAAAAATAAATATGTACAATAAGCTCGAGAGAGAAAAAGTGAGAGGGAGGGAGAGAGAGGGAGAAAGGTAAAGGAAAGAGAAAGGTAAATAATGCAAGAGAAAGGAGTGAAAGGATAGAGAAAGGGATGAGAGGATAGAGAAAGGGATGTAAGGGAAGAGAAAGGGATGAAAGGAAAGAGAAAAGCAAAAAGGGAATGAAAGGAAAGAAAATAAGAAAGAGGAAAGAAAATGAGGAAAAAGAAAAGACAAAACTAAAAAAGAAAAGAGAAAGACCCCAAAAACAAGATCAAAACACGAACAAGAAAGAAAAAGAGAGAAAGAAAGAAAGAAAACGAACAAAAGTAGAGCACACCAGGAAAAGCCGCCCACGACCCCCCCCCGGCCGCCCCCATCCCCCATCACCCCCCCCGTCCGCCCCCATCCCCTATCCCCCCCCGGCCGCCCCCATCCCCCATCCCCCACCCCCCCACCCCCCCACCCGCCCCACTCCCAGAGGCGCCGCGTCGGGTCGTGGGCGCGAACGGGCCAAAGTCCTACTCACTTGTCTCGGATGATTGTCTGTAGCTCCTTCACCTGACCGCTGGAGGGGATCAGTCTGAAGAAGGGTCCAAAGCACTCTGTGGGCTGCAGAGGAGCTTCAATGTTCAACTCATGTTTTTCGAAGCTCTATTTACATGAAAAAAACAAAACAAAAAAAATCACGTGGAGAAAAATAAAACTGGGGGAAAAGAAGCGTTGGAGAGATACCTAAGACTTGGTATTTATTTTCGAAGCTCTTTTGACATGAAAGAGAAAGATATTACGAGAAAAATAAAACTGGGGGGAAAGAAGAGTTGGAGAGATACCTAAGACTTGGTATTTATTTTCGAAGCTCTTTTGACATGAAAGAGAAAAGATATTACGAGGAGAAAAATAAAAACTGTTTGGGGGGAAAGAAGGGTTAGAGAGATAACTAAGACTTGGTATTTATTTTCGAAGCTCTTTTGACATGAAAGAGAAAGATATTACGAGGAGAAAAATAAAAACTGTTTGGGGGGAAAGAAGGGTTAGAGAGATAACTAAGACTGTATTTATTCTATCTGTGTCGCCTCGTGCAAAGCAAGCATATTGGGGAGTGTTCGTCCGGTTTGCTAAACAGCGGGTCATTGATATGCTAAAAATAGCGCATTAGGGACCTAGCAATGAACCGGTTTAGTCTGCAGGTCTTAATGAACTAAAACGCGCAAAGGAGCAACGGATTTCTAAAAATAAACACCCGGAGATATACACACAGCATTAATAAGTTCTCCAAATAAACATTTCAAGTACCTGTGAATTCTGCTGGTCCTGGCAGGTAGATTTGTGTTTCTCTCCCTGTGAAGATGCCGACTTCTTTTCAAAAGCAGGGGGCCTTGATGTCACCACCTCGCTCATAGTACCCATAATGGCTGATGTCAACAGAGTGAAGTCGCTGATGTATAAAGTCTGGAGGATAAATGAAACGACATTATGGAGATTGGCGCGTGGGGGTGAGGGAAAACAAAGAGAATAGATTAATACACATCGCAATGCAAGACCAAACGATTCCCCATCTCCCCCTCCCCCCTCTCTTTCTCTCTTTCTCCCTTCCCCCTCCCCTCTCTTTCTCTCCCCCCCTCCCCCTTCCCTTTCTCCCTCTCCCCCCCTCCCTCTCTCTCTCCCCCACCCCCTCTCCCCTCTCCCTCCCCCTCTCTTACAAACGCATAATATTGTGCAGCGACAACTCGAATCGGGTTAGGATCGCCCCGCGTGCTAGATTAAAGCGCCGGCCACGTGATATGAATCAGCCGAAGCACCTGCTGACGCCAGCCATCAGCGTTCGGTAGAGGAAGTCGTAGGCAAGACCGCGAGTCAGCTGACCGCGAGTCAGCTGACCGCGTGCGAGTAAGGAAGGGCTCAGCGGCCTTCTCGTCAGCCATTTCCTGAAAGTAAATGGCTAGCACTCGCCTTCGCAAAAAATAGAGGATCTAGCGAGGAATACAGAACACACACGCGCGCACACACACACACACACACACACATACACACACACACACATACACACACACTCGCACACACACATACACACACTCGCACACACACACTCGCACACACACACTCGCACACACACACTCGCACACACACACTCGCACACACACACTCACACACACACACTCACACACACACACACACACACACACACTCACACACACACACACACACACTCACACACACACACTCTCTCTCACACACACACACACACACACACACACTCACACACACACACACACTCACACACACACACACTCACACACACACACACACTCACACACACACACACACTCACACATGACTATGTATTTATGTATATTTGTACATGAATGTGCATGTGCGTGTGCATGCATGCATATGTCTGCATATATAAGTATGTATATTTATGTGTATGTGTGTGTACTCGTGTATGTATTTAGTTGTATATGTGTAGGTATGTATATGTGCGTATGTACGTGTCTGTATATATACGTGTGTGTGCGAATGCATGTGTGTATACGAATGTACGTGTGTGCGAATGTATGTGTGCGCGGGTGTACGTTTGTGTGCGTATGTGCCTGTGGATGCGTATGTACGTGTGTGCGCGCGTATGTACGTGTGTTTGCGTGTTCGTGTGCAAATGGGGGTGTATATGTGTGTATGTGTACATATATATACACAGTGTGTGTGTGTAAGCAAAAATTACGGAAAGAGAGAGAGGGGGATGGGGTGAGAGGGAGGAGAGAGAGGGGGAAAGAAGAGAGAGAGGAGGAAAGAAGAGAGAAAGGGAAAGAAGAGAGGGAGGGAGAGGGAAAGAAGAGAGAGAGGGAGGGAGAGAGAGGGAGAGGGAGAGGGAGAGGGAGAGGGAGGGGGAGGGGGAGGGGGAGGGGGAGAGGGAGAGGGAGAGGGAGAGGAGAGAGGGAGAGAGAGAGAGGGAGAGGAGAGAGGGAGAGGAGAGAGAGAGAGTAGGTGGAGGAGGGAGAGGGTGACCGTGTTCCCAAGGTCAAAGAAGCGCCTGCAGTCAAACTCCTCTCTCTCTCTCTCTCTCTCTCTCTCTCTCTCTCTCTCTCTCTCTCTCAAATACACACATAAACCGCTTCGTCTCCAGCCACAAAGTTCTTACGATTATCTCCTGGAGCATCAACCCCCCCCCCCTCCCCCTCCCCCTCTCCTTCAATGCTGACGAGGCGGGAGGGATGGAGGGAGGGAGGGAGGGAGGGGGGCTTTAAGATAACTGGGGGAAAGGGGGGGGGAGGAGGAGGAGTAGGAGTAGGAGGGATATGTGGTCGGAAGGCTAGGAAGGGCAACCCCTACCCCCTCCCCCTCCTCCCCCCCCCCCCCCCACCTCGCAGGGTCACGGAGTCTGACCTCTGCTCTTTGCCTCGGAGACGACTTGAAAAAATCCACGACGTAGGAGGCCGTGGCCAGCCCGCCCCCAGGTGCCGGAGTCAACTTAAGCACGAAACTGACACGACAAGTTTTTTTTTTTACCCTTCTATTTTTCTTTTTTTCTATTTTCTTTTTTTTCTTCTTCTATTTTTCTTATTTTCTTCTTCGAATACGTCTGTACCTCTCACGGGCTATGTGACTTTTGGCTCGTTCCACAAAAGTGTTGCGAGATCCTCCTCTTCGTCGAGAGATTTCAGCCACGTTCGTTTTGTTTACATCTGCATAATCACTTTTTTTTTTTTTTTTTACGGATAGCGATTAACATGTAACATGCCAATGATTAAGAAACCCAATTAGTATGTAAATAAACTATTTGAAATACATATTCAGTCGCGGGCCGATGTTCCCGAGTAATATATTCAAGACCAATAATTATGGAGAGAGAGAGAGAAAAAAAAATGAAAACAGGTACAAGCCAATGAAACTGAATAACGGCGTAGATATAAGGAAGTGCAGGAGGAAGAAAAATGACCTAGAGAAAATAAGTAAGATATAATAAATATAATCATTTAAATATCTAATACTTTAGAATGAATAACAAAAAAATCGTAATAACGCTGATAATGATAAACACACATGGAGGATATAATTGCAAAAGACACACACACACACACACACGCACGCACACACACACACACACACACACACACACACCAAGACGAAGAAAAGGCTCAAGAGAGAGAGAGAGAGAGAAAGAGAAAGACAAAACAAAAAAAAAGTGTCAAGATGCATTAATACCGCGCGCGCGTCCTCAGCTTGAAATCCGATATTAAAGCGGCCATGTCGCTGGAACACGCAAGTTGGTGTACAATTGATGGTTAGGCTGTTACGGCCAATCTTAACCCAGGCCACTTGCGTCACGGCTCTGACCAAGGGGGTGGGTGGGTAGGGGGTAGGGGGTTGGGGTGGGGGTAGGGGTAGGGTGGGGTGGGAGTGCTGGGGGGAAGGGGTAGGGTGGGGGTCGGGGTGCCGGAGGGGAAGGGGTAGGGGGGGTGCTGGGGGGAAGGGGTGGGGTGGGGGTCGGGGTGTTGGGGGGGAAGGGGTGTTGGGGGGAAAGGGTGGGTAGGGGGGTGGGGGTGTTAGGGGGGAAGGGGTAGGGGGTGGGGGTGCTGGGGGGGAAGGGGTAGGGTGGGGGGTGGGGGTGCTAGGGGGAAGGGGTGGGGGGTTAAGGAACCTTTGTCGAGGCTGTAGCGATGTGACAATGGTAGGCGGGCAAAACGATCGCTCTAGAGAAAGGGAGGTGAGGAGAGAGGAGGGAGGAGGAGGGAGATGAGGGATGTGGAGGAGGAGAGGAGGGAGACGGGGGAGGAGGAGGAGGAGGAGGAGGAGGAGGAGGAGGAGGAGGAGGAGGAGGAGAGCAGGAGGAGAGGAGAAGGGGGAGGGGGGCAGGAGGAGGAGGGGGAGAAGAGGAGGGAGGAGGAGCAGAAGAGGAGAAGAGGAGGGAGGAGGAGAAGAGGAGGGAGGAGGAGGAGGAAGAGGAGGGAGGAGGAGGAGAAGAGGAGGGAGGAGGAGGAGGAAGGGAGAAGTGGAGGGCATAGGAGAAGTGGAGGGAGTAGGAGGAGGAAGTGAGGAGAGGAGGGGGAGGGGAGGAGGAAGAGAGGAGAGGAGAGGGGGGAGGAGGAGGAGGAGGGAAGGGAGGAGAGGAGGGAGAAGAGGAGGAGGAGGGAGAAGGGGGAGGGGAGGAGGAGGAGGAGGAGGAGGAGGAGGGGAGGAGGAGAAGAGGAGGGAGGAGGAGAAGAAGAGGAGGGAGGAGGAGAGGAAGAGGAGGGAGGAGGAGGGGGAAGTGAGGAGAGGAGGGGGAGGGGAGGAGGAAGAGAGGAGAGGAGAGGAGGGAGGAGGAGGAGGGGGAGGAGGAGGAGGAGAGGAGGGAGAAGGGGGAGGGGAGGAGGAGGAGGAGAGGAGGAGAAGGGAGAAGAGGAGGAGAAGGGGGATGGGAGGAGGGGAGGAGGGAGAAGGGTGAGGGGAGGAGAAGAGGGAGGAGGGGAGGAGAAGAGGGAGGAGGAGGAGAAGGAAGGAGGGGAGGAGGAGGAGGAGAAGGAAGGAGGGGAGGGAGAAGGGGGAGAGGAGGAGGCAAGGGAAGGGGGAAGAGAGGGGAAGGAGGGCAAGAGAGGAGAGGAGACCGAATGGGGTTCATGAAGGAGGAGGAGGAGGAGATAAGTGGGAAGGAGGAGCAAGAGTAGGTCGTGAGGATTAGGGGGGAGGAGAGGGTAAGGAGGAGGTCTTGGAAGGTGGGATGGGGGTGGGAGGAGGGGGAGGAAGAGGGGTAGGAGGACGATGCCGGAGGAGGAGGGGGGGCGGGAGAGGGTAGGGGGGAGGAGGGGGGCGAGGGGGAGGGAGAGGGGTAGGAGGACGATGCCGGAGGAGGAGGGGGGACGGGAGGGTAGGGGGGAGAGGGTAGGGGGGAGGGGGGAGGAGGAGGAGGAGGAGGAGGAGGAGGAGGAGGAGGAGGAGGAGGAGGAGGAGGAGAAGGAGAAGAAGAAGAAGAAGGAGGAGAGGAAGAAGAAGAAAAAGGAAAAAGCGAAGGAGAAGAGGCGGAAGAAAGAGAAGGAAGAGAAGGAGGAGCAAGAGAAAAAGAGGAAGAAAGGAGACGAGGAAAAAGAGGAAGGGGAAGAAGAAGGGGGTGAGGAAGGAGACGAATAAGAAGACGAAGAGGAAGAAGGAGGTCAGAGGAAAAGTAACACGATAATTACTGCATCTGTATAACCACTTTGCTTTCGCTTCCGGGATAATATTTCTAGCGTGGACCGTAAACAAACGTTTGTTTAGGCAAAGAAAATGCAAACGCTAGATCACAATCTGACATTGGCCTTGGCGAACTGGTTATACAAGGGCACTGCACTTGTTCTGACTGGCGCCGTAACTCGATATGTTAATACCCTGACCGATGGATTATGAACTTGAATCACAAAGCAGTTATCAAAGGTGCTTCTGCAATCATCTGCGAGACAAAGCCCTTAGCGGCACATGCAGAGTGCTTAATCAATTCGGGTCGGATTTTTTTTTCTCCCTCTCTCGATAAGAGATCGTTCTTGATACAGACCACAAGGATGCATCTACATTTTCTATCGTTATATAAACCTGCATTAGATATCAAATTACAAACAAGTCCTACATACATATAATTTATGTATAATATATATATATTACGTACATATATCATATATCATACACGCATAACTACATATGCGCATTTCCTAGTAACTTCAATGGCTTCTAAAGGCCTCCCGAAAGGTCACTGCTTCGAAAGCAATCTGATAAAATATGCCCTACAGATGTTCCACCTCCTCGTGATCCCGGCCCAACAGGCGACACCTCTCTCTCTCTCTCTCTCTCACACACCTCCACTTCTTCACCTGCCACACCTCTCATTAGCTCCGTGTGAGTGACCTGCACATCGATTCCGGATCTGCGATTCCCGTGAGGCCTTGCAAGACCCTTGGGGTGGGCAGGCGGCATCTCCTTAACTAGGTCGCCTATTGGAGAGGAAAAAAGTCATAGATATTGGTATAACAGAAGGACACGTATTAACGGGAATTTTTGCGTTTCTTACGGTTCGCCATTGTGCCATAAGCTTGTATTTTTCGCAGGTAAATCGCGGAGTAATTACCAGCAAGTGCATTGACGTTAGTACCGTAGAGGATACGACCGCACGGGCGAGATAAGACAGGAAATGTGGAGAGTCTGGCGACTACCAGTACGTCATGGTGTTGTGGCTGCAGCGCGCAGGTCGGGGTGAAAGAGCCACCATCATACACCCAAAAACCCATTTTTAACCTTATTTCCATAAACCGGCCTAAAATAACGCTAGAATCAACTTTCGCCTGACGTTTTGAAATCCAATAGCCACATTCACTTCCACAAATCTTAAGGATAAAATCACTTCTTTTCAATTCACTGATCTGATCCAATTGTCAGACCGTCTCTGACACGTACCCTATGAAAGACACGTGCTGAATGCCGTCTTCGCTGCTCGGTCGCGTGTTTTGGTGCCGACCGCGCGTGCACATACATCCGCGTCAGTAAGTAGATCCATTAACCTCCATTAATTAAGTGGTTGATATTCATTTTTCATTGATCATTATCACTTTTATATGATCAATCATGTTTCTATCAGTCTCAGACAAGGCTACTTACTTGATTTAAAACTGTTTTATTTTTCTTTTAAGAAACGTCAGAGTGGCAATTTCCTCGAATACAAGCGGAGTACAAAATGACTCACTAAATCTATAAGTGTTTAGTGCTGTTGTGTCACTACCCTCTTATTGTATGGGCGTAGAAATAAAACGAAAGTGTGACTATAGCATCATTTGCCCGCTCCTTAAAATACCGTTGGTAAGCACGTGCTATAACACGGCTCTTCCTGAATTCTTGCGACATTCTACAGACACGTGCTCTATGTAGCTGGTCTATAAATAGTAATGGCCCAAATTTGATAAACTGACTCTATCATTTTAACAGGTGCATAATCACATTATGCAAGCTAAAACAGACTGCAGGTACATACTCCCCTTATCTTGCCATCCATTTCTCCATGTCATATGACACCAAATTTTAAATCATGAATTTTAACGCACACAAATCATACCATTACCTGTGAGTAACACATCGTTATTACCGTTAGAGGTTATAAATGAGCTACACAATGAAATGCAATGAAACTGCATTCAATAATTCGTATTCACCGCGTCTATGACGTCATAGATCACCCAAATTGTATTCTTCCGCGAACTATGGCTCTCCAGCTGATACTGCAGAGGCACTTCTCCTGTAGAAATATATCTCGGACTCAGGTTTTAGGCGAATGCGTGAGAAATGCCTCGACCACTGGCGTAAATGGCATC